>NW_007381169.1:6620-22553 GCF_000475195.1 Diaphorina citri | reverse complement strand
AGTTAAGTTCCATTTAATTTGTATTTGCTTAACAGGGCTGTTAAGCTAACGGGCTGTTTGAGGCTGGAAAGAAGGTTGGTGAAATCCACCATAAATCTTTGTATTTGACCCCTTCCATTTGGCCTGCCCAGTTGCCGTTAAGCTAACGGGCTGTTTGAGGCTGGAAAGAAGGTTGGTGAAATCCACCATAAATCTTTGTATTTGACCCCTTCCATTTGGCCTGCTCAGTCTATTAGACTGTTTGAGCACTTGGGAATACATTTTTCATTTGTTGAAAGTTGAAATCGATACAACTCTGAAGTCCTTTTTCTGCATATCTCTGAAATCCTGTTTTCTGCTCTTTGGTTCACGATACAAATGGATGGATGACGCTCCTCTCTTTAGAGACCTTGTACATGTGAAGACAGAATTCGATGGAAATACTGATCCCTCCTGCAATACATCCTGGAAGCAAATTTTGAGTCCTCTGAATTTGGTGGCAAAGTATTGTGATGTAGGGACATATGCTCCTCTCTTTAGAGACCTTGTACATGTGAAGACAGAATTCGATGGAAATACTGATCCCTCCTGCAATACATCCTGGAAGCAAATTTCGAGTACACTGAATTTGGTGGCAAAGTATTGTGATGTAGGGACATATTTTTTCCCCTAAGGGGTTTGATAAAGGGATCAGTAACTGCTAAGGTCTTATTGTCCCGAAATCGAAGAGAGAAGGAAGACAGAATAGGAGAAAGCCAGCCGTTCCGTGAAAGAACATTATCCATTCAGGATAAAATCCACCCCGTTCAGAAATTGAACCCGCGGCCTAACGCTTACGAGGCAGACGCGCTACCAACCAAGCTAACTAGGCTCTCAAAAAGAAATCTATTCTTACCAATAATAAGTACAAAGAAGGAGCCTTGCATATCATTCAGATTGACCATATGATTGGTGCCCTGGGCGGATTTGGATTCACTCCAACATTTGTCTTTCTTGGGCAGATAATCTTGAAGCCACTTGTGTATGAGACCTACCCGATGCATACGCCCAATCCTGATGGCAAAAACAGTACACACGAGTTAAGCAACGACAAGCATAGTGTGTATAGGGTTGGGTGAAAAACTGGTACGATAGAGGGGTTCCTAATAAAAATATAGGGTTATTAGGGTTCCTCATAAAAATTAACACCAACTTTCTGGGAGATCTCTAAAGTTTACGGCTCATATTATTGAGAACCTGATCCCAAGCCATCCAAAAAAAAGTTTCAGATGATTTTGATTTACAAGAGTAGACAGACACTGCTTTAGAATCATACAAGTAACAGTTGGAAGGTTAGGGATTGTATCTGGGGTCAATTGAAAGGTTACGGATTGTATCCAAACAATAAAGGTATCCCAAGTAAAAGGCAACTTCATAGATCCCACAAAATCGTAGACAGTGCCAGCACTAACTATCAGCTAGATCTGACAGGTACGTGTCTGAGGCCCATGATTATGACTAATGGCGTAGCAGCTCATCAGGCAACCACAATGCCAGTAGGTAGCTGGCCTAGGAAGATTTCCACTTACTTCCCTATTGATAACGGGCATGTAAGGCACTTCCTTGAGCTAGAACCATGGAGAGTTGTTCCTCAGCAAATTCTTCGTCACCTGAAATTGACAAATGTAGAGCATGGAATAATTTCGCAAATCCAAACAAACCGATCTTTCTTGACAAACCAGGTGAGTTGCTACTAAAAATTCTTCGTCACATACCAACTGACCAAATAATAATACACATTGTTAAATTTGTGGGCACTCATTAGGATGCTCTGTCCTTTTTAAAGAGATTGAATATCTTAGAGAGACAGACCTCCAAATCAAAAACCTTAACAAAACTTTAAATCAATAGTATGGGATTGTCATACCCACTAAAAACCGATCCTCTTGTTTACCTTAGGGTCCGAAACCAAGGTTCATATGACTCAATGGCCCCAAAAGGTCTTGCTGTCTTTAGAGGACTTTCCAGTCCTATCATTGCCAGTATAAAAAATCTATTTCATTCTGCCCTTATGAAAGATGTTTTCTTAGAAAAATTGGAGGTTTCAGTTTACATTTCTTTCCCGGAGGGTTCATTTGTATATCTTACATATTGGTGGTCACATTTCTCACCGAGTGAAAAAGTCAAGCTGTTGCTCTTCTGGAACTGTTTCTTGAGCAGATAGAGGAGCGTGGTTTTCCTCTGTATGGAACACGTGACTGCCCGCTTCTAATACGAGCCACTACGGGTCTGTGACGTCACCGATGTGTTTCCATACTATCGTATAGCTCCCTTCAGCTTCGGATTGTCTTGGAATTCTGTCGGGGAGTAATAATAGTGCTTATTAATACTGCCTCGCATAGGACTGAAAAGTCCCTTTACTCCAGCAGTCCACAGGTCTACTACTAGTGTATTTGGTACAGATTTTTTTCTTTATATTATAGGGTATATAACCATTAACTTTTTTATTTAAACCCACAGAAATCTTGTTTAAAAGGCGTTAGCGTAGCTTGACCACTAAAATAATTGAGGCAAGAAGTAAAATAATATAACATCACTTACCTGTAGTGTGTATGCATAGAAAATAGCGACATCGCTACAGTCCATTTGTACTCAGGCTTTCCTTGACACACATTGACTGCTGAGATCATAGGAATGTCAGGATGCACCACATTAAGGCCCACAATAGCTGGTAACACATTTACGACGCCGACGATTTTATACTGCCAGCAGATAGAATGAACAGACGACCCTTTACTCCTGGCAGTCTAACACACGTTCTGGGGTAAAGGTACGAGATTTTTTTTGCTTAATTTAAAAAAATTATTGTAGCTATAACTAATCTGAAATAAATTTCAAAAGTAAAATAATAGTAATATCCCGTAACCTGTAGTGTGGTATGGAGGGTGGAAAATTCCGACATTCCCCAGCTCAGCCGCCATTTGTTCTCGAGCAATTCGTTGACATTGGTGACTGGTGTGTCCATCATAGGAAATGTCAGGAAGGCCACCAAATTACCACAGTAGGTGGTCACAATGACGAGGACGAATAGCCACCAGGTTCCTATGACCAGACGACCCGAGTCTGCTTCTGGTAACTTACCACCTCCTGAGGGAGAAGAAAGTTGAAAAGAAGTGGGTTTTTACTGAATTTATCAACATAGTTGAAAATTTACTGACACAAATGCTTGGAAAGGAAGTGAAGGGGAGACAAGGGCGAGGAAGGCCGAAAAGAGGTGGAAGGATTGTGTGAATCAAGACTTGAGTGAGAAACATTTAACAGGGCATGAGATACACAATAGGGCTGCCTGGAAGGGGCTGACAAGAAACGCCGTCCCTATTTAAGTAGGAAAAGGCTAGGAGGAAGAAGAAGAAATGCTTGGACAATGTCCAAATTTTAGTGCTATTATCTTATTTTCGGCAGTAGTACTATTATCTTATTTTCGGCAAAATGACCCTCCCTTGACTAGTTCTAAGTTTAACTACACTATCTGGGATGACAGCTGAAACATAAAATAAAGTCAGCTCTTGTTTTCACGTACCTTGTTGCAATAGAGCCCCGTAGATGTACCACACGCAGTTGGAAAACTTATGGAACCCGCTCTGTTCTCGTATCTTGTAATGTTCATAGTAAGGACTGATCATATGGAGGCAGTAGAGAAGGGGTATAGTCACCAGAATAGATACCCCAATACAGAGCCAGGTCTGGGGAAGGAAACAACGAAGGACTTATCGGAGTTAGGTTATTCTTAAAAAAAACTTCAGACTTAACATTTTACATTTCGTAATAGAATGACCCAATATAACAGATATTAAACAACAAAAGCTTACCTGTGCAGTTACTGGCTTGGCCTAAAGCTGTACCTTCCCCCAGGCATGGCACAATGCCTTCCCCCAGGCACGGCACAATGCCTTGCCCCCTCATACAAATCTGGGGGGGGGGGGCTGAGCCCCCGTTGTCTATCCGCCCATGTACCTGACACCACTGTGTTGTGGACCTAAGAGATGACGACATTTTCACGTAAAAATGATTTGAAATGCGAAGTTTCTGTGAGGAACAGGCTCCAAGATGTACTTACCGCCGGGGTAAATGGCGCCGTGAAGAGTAATGTCTTGCTCAGTTCCCGAGGTCTGGCTACTAGAAACACGTAGGGTTCAACACTTATAGCGGCAGTATAATTGATGATGTTCTCATGTTTGTATGTATGCGTGAATGCCGCTGCTGCTAGAAATACCTGTAGGGGAGGGAGGTATTGAAAATGTTAATAGACAGGACTAGAGACGTGTGAAGATTGAATGACGATAGTAATAATAATAACTAAGGTACCTACTCTTTTCATTGGACTGCTGAGTCAATAAGTCAGATCATGTCAGACTCACTCACTTTTAGGCCAGATACTCACTATGTCGTAGACCTGACAGGTCCGCCTGTACCTGATAGTAAGTGGCTGACCTTAGAAACTCTACAAATACCCCTCCATAACTGTGTTGCATATTGCAGAATTTAAAATGTTGCCAGGCATTCATACAATTTGTATCTTTTTATAGAGGGAACTTTTTTTTAACCACTGCTAAGGTCTTGCCTTCCCGAAAGCGAGGAGAGAAGGAAGACAGGGCATAAGAAAGTGAGCTGTTCCGAAAACGAACCTTTAGGATAAGATTTTAGGATCTAGCGCTTAAAAGGCAGACGCGCTATCCTCCAAGAGTCCAAGCTAAAGACTAATTTCTACTAACCTACATAAAATTGATTTATCTATATCTTTTTGTTTTCAGGATTCTGAGTATAATGGACTTACTCGTTTCTGACTCACGAAATCAATCATCTTATCCCACGTTGGATTTGCAGTCGGTGATGCATCTTGTTCTCCTTCCAATGTCTGAAACCAGGAATTAAAACTGTGAGCAAAATATTCTATCTTATATTATAAAATCAAGATCCATTCACATTTCACACACTGATCGCTCTATCTCCTATTTGCAGTCGGTGATGCATCTTGTTCTCCTTCCAATGTCTGAAACCAGGAATTAAAACTGTGAGCAAAATATTCTATCTTATATTATACAATCAAGATCCATTCACATTTCACACACTGATCGCTGATCGCTCTATCTCAAGAATCACAAGACCTAGAAAGCTGAAATTTGATAGGACTATTCCTTTTATGGTCTAGGTGTGCAATAAGAAAGGATTTTGCGAAAATCTAAACCGATCCTGAGATATGATCAATTTTTGATGCTAAAATCTCCACCATAAGAAATACACAGAGTGCAGAGACTGCGGGAGAGAAATGTTCCCCTCTCGACCAACATTTTGAGTTTCGTTTATGGTAGGAATATTCCTTTTATGGTCTAGGTGGGCAATAAGAAAGGATTTTGCGAAAATCTAAACCGATCCTGAGATATGAATTTTTTGATGCTAAAATCTCCACCATGAGAAATACACAGAGTGCAGAGACTGCGGGAGAGAAATGTTCCGCTCTCGACCAACATTTTGAGTTTCGTTTATGTTTTTAGTTTGATAACTATGCAGCTAATAGGGATCGCGCAGCGCGACCATATTTTTTATTATTTTCTACAAGTTCGGCCATGCCTTTTCTACAAGTTTGGCCATGCCTCGGGATGAACTAGCGGCATTCCGGAGCGAAGCGACGGAATTCAGCTAGATGTAATTGGAATTGTCCCTTTTCACTCGGATTGACGACAGTAGATTATGAATGCGCTTTGTTCTGGAACAAAATATTTTGTCAACTATAGCAACATTTGCATCGCTACGATTTAAAAACAGCTATAGCCTGGTCTAGTTAGCTTTGAGGGTAGTGCGCCTACTTTGTAAGCGACAGGGTGCAGGTGCGATTTCCGCCCCGGGGCGATCATTATCCTAAACAGGGAAGGTTCGTTCTCGGAACGGCTGGCTTTCTCCTACCCGTTCCCCTTTTATCTTCGATTTGGGGACAGTAAGACCTCCATTGTTACATTTTTCTCTACCTCTAACTCTTCAAAATAATAATCAATTTTACAAATGACCAAAGGTAGGTAGAAAAGTAGGAATCTTACTTTTCCCATTCAGCGTCTGTGGTCAGAAAGTTGAAAACAACCACATCAAATGAGGGCAGACTTTGTTTGGAAGGCATCTCTTTGGTCAGAGAGCCTATGAACCCTCCCATCAGATCTCGATCTGAAATGAAGAAAATATTTGAATTTTAAACGCGTTAAGTAGGTAATGATTGCAAAAATCATGTAGGTAATAAATTATTTAATAATTCAAATGGATTCCGTGAATTGACTTGGAATTGAATCACCAAGGTATTTTCTTTTTTTGAACAGAACGAACTTGGGCATTGCGCGTTGCGCAAATCTTTTCGCACGATGCACGAAATCAAAACTGCAAGATTTTTTTTTTCATTTTCCTTTATTCCTTTTATGAATTGTGATACCTATAATCATTTCAATAGAAATATGATTTTTTTTTTTTATGATAAAAGCCAAAATTCTTTTCATTTTAAAAGCTCAAATTCCGGGTGGCTTTTTTTTTTCCAAGTCACGTTTCTTTTAGATTGGCTTCTTGTCACGTCTTTTGCGTTGCGGAAAAAAACATGGCTACCTTCACATTTATCAAAATTTGTTTACGATCGGTGAAGGTAGCAATCAATTTTCAATCCACACCGTGTTTGCTGTAGAGGAGGCGGGCGGGAATCGAACCCGCGGCCTAGCGCTTACAAGGCAGACGC
The DNA here is from genome assembly GCF_000475195.1 of Diaphorina citri. NCBI lineage: Eukaryota > Metazoa > Arthropoda > Insecta > Hemiptera > Psyllidae > Diaphorina > Diaphorina citri. Next base: position 15,829 of record NW_007381169.1, on the reverse strand, counting down.
ACTACCAACTAAGCTAACTAGGCTGGCTTCAATTAATTTTTCATTATGACATAAATCACATGAAAAAAATCTCATTTGTTTTCAATACGGTCAACGAATTTCGTGATATTTCAGCAAAATTTTATTTCGAATTCAAAAGTTCAATTAATTTTTCATTATTACATAAATCACATGAAAAAAATCTCATTTGTTTTCAATACGGTCAACGAATTCCGTGATATTTCAGCAAAATTTTAGGAAATACTGGAAGACAATAATTTCGTACATGAGAATTTTCGACATCACGCGAGCTTTAGATAGGGAAGACGTTTCTTTTAGGAAATACTGAAAGACAATAATTTCGTACATGAGAATTTTCGACATCACGCGAGCTTTAGATAGGGAAGACGTTTGGACATTACGCTTATGGATGAAAAGTCAATTTAACAATGAGAACACACGATAGAGAAATTTAAGTCTACGTTTTGAAGAAGGGTGCAAAAGTCCTACATACTAGACTCCGCACACAGGAATTTCGTCAGAAAAGACCCCCATTTGAAGGGTGCAAAAGTCCTACATACTAGACTCCGCACACAGGAATTTCGTCAGAAAAGACCCCCATTTCAATGTAATGTACGTTTTGAAAAATCGTTTTTTGCTTTCCTTATCCTATCGAGTGAAATTTTCGATGGACAGTTTTTAGTGCCAAAACACGTTTTGAGGTCCCTAGAGCCTAAAAACAATACGTTTTGAAGAATCGTTTTTTGCTTTCCTTATCCTATAGGAAGAAAAGTAATGTAATCGGGTGAAATTTTCGATGGACAGTTTTTAGAGCCAAAACACGTTTTGAGGTCCCTAGAGCCTAAAAACAATTTTGAGTATAAAAATTCTATACCTTGGCCGGAATGGAACTCACGCCCTCCTGGTTACCAGGCGAGAGCCTTAACCACTACACCACCGAGGTAGCGAATGTGAAAATGTCAAAGAATGTGACAGGGGAATGCCATAGACATTAACCCCATCCTTAATCAAACTTTTTTTGCGATTGTTGGGGTAATTTTTTTGGAGCATCCTGTAGTATGTCGTGAACGGAGAAATAGCTAGATCTCTTGTCTCACCAACTGAGTCATCGTGAATAAGGTTGACGGTTTTCCAGTTTAAAGCTCGCGAAGTTCTTAGATCCAATAGGATTTGTGATATCTCTGAACCAGCAGCTCCTAGTGGTAAGGTTACAGCTTCATTGGATGGGAGACGGGGACAGTCGGACTCTGGAAATTCGAAGAAAAATTAATTTATGTACTAGAGGTGGTGCTTGTAAATTTATTGAAAAAAAAAAAACCTGATGAGCACCCACTCTATCAGGTAGACCTGATCAGGTGTACCTGTCATCAGATCTACCTGATAGTGAGTGGCTGTCCTTAATTGAGTTGAAGGCAACCACCAGGCGTAGGCGATTTTAATGCTGGAGGCGTTCTCTACCACCTAACCCTTAGCGATCCATTATTATGTGGTCAAATTCTCAAATAAATGAGGATGAAATTCCATGTCTTGGCTGGGATCGAACCCGCGCCCTGCTGTTTACTTAGTCGATCGTCTTGACCACTACACTAATTTTAATTGACTATTTTATTTGCCCTATGATATTATCTACTTGGCAGGGCGGGGAGGGGCGGAGCGCTACCGCGCTCCTTAAACTATGATGGCTAATATGAATATTATTTTACCTGTTATAACCAGATAGAAAAGGTTGTTCTCCTCATTATCTCTATAGATACGCCAGACATCAGGACACGCCGCCACGATCACCAAACCTGTGTACTCTGGAACCACAAGCCGCGATAAAATAAATATAATAATATTTCGAGTTAGGTACTTACCTACTTTCGGAGTCCGTCACCAAAACGATCAAATCTTCGTCGTGGAAGACGAATCTTGCCTGCCTTATAAGCGCTAGGGCGCGGGTTCGATTCCCACCCGAGGCGAACTACATTCTAAACCAGTGATTTTCAACCTTTTTTCGCCCGCGTACTCTTTTGTCCATTACTCTTTAAGACGAATCTTGCCTGCCTTATAAGCGCTAGGGCGCGGGTTCGATTCCCACCCGAGGCGAACTACATTCTAAACCAGTGATTTTCAAACTTTTTTCGCCCGCGTAATCTTTTGTCCATTACTCTTTTTTTGCATACCCCCTCAAGGTCTCTCGCGTGGTCCCCGGTTGAGAATCGCTGTTCTAAACATATGTATAAAGTTCGTTCTCGGGACGATTGGCTTTCTAATATCCTGTCCTTCTCTCTTCGCTGAAAAAAGTTAATAAAAAATAGATGGAATAAGGATTAATATTATTATTTTGCAGTTTCTGAGCTTCACCAAAGTATGCAGCTGTGTGGTGGTACTGGTGGCTCTTATCTCCACCACAAATAAAACTCATTATTTTTTTGCGATGCAAAATAGGTAGTTCTACATACTGGACTCCGCACACAGGAATTTCGTCAGAAAACACCCCCATTTCAATGTAATGTAACTCATTAGTCCTGAATGTCGCAGGTATTATCGTGGATCCTAGATTCATGCCAGACAAGACCAGAAGTACTCCACATTGAGAACCCCTTGTTTGAGTTCTTGCTCTCTGAGCTCATTCACTTTCTGCTTGATACTGGCTATCACTTTGCTGGTCTTGTCTGGCATGAATCTAGGATCCACGATAATACCTGCGACATTCAGGACTAATGAGTCACATTACATTGAAATGGGGGTCTTTTCTGACGAAATTCCTGTGTGCGGAGTCCAGTTTGTAGGACTACCTATTTTGCATCCCAAAAAATAATGAGTTTTATTTGTGGTGGAGATAAGAGTCACCAGTACCACGACACAGCTGCATACTTTGGTGAAGCTCAGAAACTGCATATTTTCGTTGTCACACGTATCTCAAAACTACATACCCAGATATTATGGGTAACTACCCTTCAGAGTAAAAAAAAAAAAATCCCCCAAAGGGTTTAACTTAACTTCACATCACTGTATACCCAACTGTTGAGGGCTACCCACCTCCACACAGTTCTAAGAAAGAATGTTATCTCTATCTGATTAGGATGAAGTTCGCCAAGGGCGGGAATTGAACCCACGATCTTGCGCTTACAAGGCAGGCGCTACCCTCAAAGCTAACTAGTTTAATAGTTACTATTTTTTTCCCCCTTTAGGTGCCGTTACCTAGACTACCTAGTCACCTATTAATACCTATTTTTTTTTTTACCAAGGGCGGGAATTGAACCCACGATCTTGCGCTTACAAGGCAGGCGCTACCCTCAAAGCTAACTAGTTTAATAGTTACTATTTTTTTACCCCTTTAGGTGCCGTTACCTAGGCTACCTAGTCACCTATTAATACCTATCCTAGTCACCTATTAATACCTTTTTTTTTAATTTAAACAGGTCTTAATTATTGTTCCATAAAATGTAATGTTATTACCAATCAAATATATAAGACCTTGTTTAGACTGCGAGAGTAAAGGGACTTTTCAGTCCTATGCTGGTAGTATAAACAAGGTATATTCATAAGACCTTGTTTAGACTGCGAGAGTAAAGGGACTTTTCAGTCCTATGCTGGTAGTATAAACAAGGTATATTCTATTCTATTCTAATAAACTGACGTAATACTTACCAATTGTATCGTTGGAAGTGTGAGAATATTTGGAAGATTCTTGACAAAGTACCGAATCGGTTAGGCAAACCACCAGAACCATTTTCAATGCTAGGGTCGTCTGTTCTAAGAGCACATATTTGGAGACGGTCCCGTCTGAGGAATAACTTTCAAGATGCTTCCAGTTTCACAAATTTAACTTTCAGGGAAGTTGGGGTTGAATTGAAGAGGATGCCCAAGGCAATAATTTTGTCCTCTTCTTATAATCTGGGCACACGGCAGTGCACCAGGCAAAGTTCTGTCATCAGCGGGCAGTGTACCTATACATATGTTACGTACATGCAATAAATTATAGCCAAAAAAGACATCTGAATGATGATGATAACAGTTTAACTGTTACTCACTTTAACAATATGACAACTCAAACTGTCAAAAGAAAATTGGCACAACTCCCATGCTGATTCTACAGACTGCTTTGACCATCAGATTTTCCTTCCACTTTTGGATAGAAAACTAAAACCAAAAAAAAAAAAAAAAAAAAAAAAAAAAAAAATGTCAACGAAGAATTCAGAATGAACAACGAATTACGGTAGTTAGGTACTAGAAACTCTTTTCGGGAAGCAGATGACTCACTCTTTCTCTCTTGGCAAGAGGAAGCAACTTTTGTCATTTCGAATTCAAAAGTTCAATTAATTTTTCATTATTACATAAATCACACGAAAAAAATCTCATTTGTTTTCAATACGGTCAACGAATTTCGTGATATTTCAGCAAAATTTTCGGAAATACTGAAAGACAATAATTTCGTACATGAGAATTTTCGACATCACGCGAGCTTTAGATAGGGAAGACGTTTGGACATTAAGCTTATGGATGAAAAGTCAATTTAACAATGAGAACACACGATAGAGAAATTTAAGTCTACGTTTTAAAGAAGGGTGCAAAAGTCCTACATACTGGACTCCGCACACAGGAATTTCGTCAGAAAAGACCCCCATTATAATGTAATGTACGTTTTGAAGAATCGTTTTTTGCTTTCCTTATCCTATAGGAAGAAAAGTAATGTAATCGGGTGAAATTTTCGATGGACAGTTTTTAGTGCCAAAATACGTTTTGTGGTCCCTAGAGCCTAAAAACAATTTGAGTATAAAAATTCTATACCTTGGCCGGAATCGAACTCACGCCCTCCTGGTTACCAGGCGAGAGCCTTGACCACTACACCACCGAGGTAGCGAATGTGAAAATGTCAAAGAATGTGACAGGGTGGTAAAGAATGCCATAGGCATTAACCCCATCCTTGATCAAACTTTTTTTGCGATTGTTGGGGTAATTTTTTTGGAGCATCCTGTAGTATGTCGTGAACGGAGAAATAGCTGTCTTGTTTGGCAAAGGTTAGTAAACCTCAGTTTGATTAATATTGAATGAACTCTCTCCCTCAAATTTTATCAACCCACTGGCCTAGATTTCCTTTCATTCATTTGATGCGTAATGGTGGGTTTACACGCTCAATCCATTTGCACAAACTGGCTTGCGCAAACCGGTTTGCACAAGTGAATCGAAGCGTGTAATGCAGAGTTGAAGTTTGCACAAGCAAAAAAATAAATAAAAAATAATTGTTTCTAGGTTTCTCTCACAGTTTTGTGCAAACCGAACAAACCTGGCATGGGCAAGCCAGTTTGTGCAAATGGCTTGAGCGTGAAATATTGTTCAGAATACTGTAAAGTAAAAGTTCACTATCAAAAATATTAGAGACAAAGAAAACAAGTCCGACACATTCAATATAATTAACCATCTTCAAATATGAATTGCTCATTCAAGTACTTATGTATTTTTTTGCTAAGTAAAACCAAAAATGACAACTTCGACCTATAAAATAACCTTTATTAAAGCATTTAGAATGCGATGATAAAGAAATGACTAAATTTCTTGTTCTCTTGTGAAAAGAGAAACAGAAAAAGAAAACGTAATATAAAGATAACAGAAAAACAAATAAATAAACAATATTTATAACTAACAACTAGGATGCAACTAGAAACAGAAATAAAAAATACAATTTGTTTGTACACATATTTGGGTAAAAGCTACAAAATAATGATATACATAAGTACACATGTATTTTTCTGTATTAGTTTAGAAAGCTGATAAGCCAGCGGGCAAGCCAGATTTATTTCTCTTTTGAAAAGCTACCTTAAAATTTGCATTTTTCTAAGAACGAATAACGTTGAACGGTTAAAAAGATACGGAATAAACGTTTGTAGGCCAGGAAAATATTTCCATGTGCATTAAAAAGCAACGTTGCCGGGAGGTGCGCGAACGTCCAAGAGTCTCTATCAACGATAATATCGTTCCCAGAAAAACGCAAGAGTCGAATATTTAAATCTTTGAATCTACGTACAAAAAATATACCACCTTAGATAATGTTGACACATTAAAATGTTTCTGTTAATAACGATAATATTAAAAATAAGATTAAAAATCTAGTAACTTGTGAGTTATAAAAATATCTACAAATCGATAAATTCTAGACAAATAAAATGAGAAAGCTAAAATTGAGTGTATTCCAATTTGCTAAGGCTACTTTAATGCTAACTTCCTCGTAAAAAAATGCCTGAGATGATCATTGTTAAAAAATTTCGACCGTGGTGGGAATCGAACCCACGACCCTCGGACAGCACAATTAACTGTTTAACGAGGACAGGGTCAGATTTTATTTTTACTAATGGTTAAACCATAATTAAACCATTAAACATAGCGTTCATAGTTTCCAAATGTTTCGAATTAAGTACCTACTTAGACGTACAATATGTATAATTTATTCTTAGAATAAGTTTCAACGGTTTTCTAATATACCTATATTTTATATACAAAATAACAATCAATATTAGAACTACAAATATAAATATATCATAGAGGAAGATAGGTTTCTAGCCGAATATACACAACTGATGTGAATAACTCTCAAAAAGAAAAAGATCTTAAAACGGGAAACAAGACTTGGCAATCCATTTTCTAGCTGTAGCAGAAACTTCAAATGGCAGTAATCATAAAATAATGAAAGACAAGAACCTGACTTGAATGGCTAAAAAGCCGAACATATGTAGTAAACCTTTCCTTTTGTAACCCCGTAATGATCGCGTTCAAACTATTATTTTTTCTTTTTTCAACGTAAACCATGTTATTTATTTAGTTTGTTTCGATCTACGGACTTCTTGAATGTGAGGCCACTACAAAACCACACAACCTTATGTGTATTCAGCCAGAAGTGAACAGAATAAAAGCCCTTTGAAAGAGTCAGAAATACAATACGGAGTATGAGGCCGTGAGACGTACAATATGTATAATTTATTCTTAGAATAAGTTTCAACGGTTTTCTAATATACCTATATTTTATATACAAAATAACAATCAATATTAGAACTACAGATATAATTATATCATAGAGGAAGATAGGTTTCTAGCCGAATATACACAACTCATGTGAATAACTCTCAAAAAGAAAAAGTTCTTTTTATATACAAAATAACAATCAATATTAGAACTACAGATATAATTATATCATAGAGGAAGATAGGTTTCTAGCCGAATATACACAACTGATGTGAATAACTCTCAAAAAGAAAAAGATCTTAAAACGGGAAACAAGACTTGGCAATCCATTTTCTAGCTGTAGCAGAAACTTCAAATGGCAGTAATCATAAAATAATGAAAGACAAGAACCTGACTTGAATGGCTAAAAAGCCGAACATAGCAACCCTTTCCTTTTGTAACCCCGTAATGATCGCGTTCAAACTATTTTTTTTTTTTTTTCAACATAAACCCGGTTATTTATTTAGTTTGTTTCGATCTACGGACTTCTTGAATGTGAGGCCACTACAAAACCACACAACCTTATGTGTATTCAGCCAGAAGTGAACAGAATAAAAGCCCTTTGAAAGAGTCAGAAATACGGAGTATAAGTACAAAACCACACAACCTTATGTGTATTCAGCCAGAAGTGAACAGAATAAAAGCCCTTTGAAAGAGTCAGAAATACAATACGGAGTATAACTTAGTTGGAAGTAAACGTAAAATTTTATTAAAATTCGAAATTCGAGTTCGAAAAAGAAAAATATGTATGTCGATAGTAAAAGTATAAGGAGAAATATTCTAACTGTTAGGAGTATTTAAATTAAACGAAGACTTGAAGGATCCAACGACACACATTCAGAAATTAAAATTTTGATAAAATGAGTTACATGGCGAATTAAAATTTTGACTATTTTTTGAGCATTTTCAAAATACAAATGAAAAAATGACAAGAACAGAAGCTTACACGAAATTTTGATTTGGTTATTTGGTGTTTTACAAGGGAATTTCTAAATATACAAGGCAGATAATTTAGAGAACTCAAATGAAGCTCAAGGTTTTGTCTCAGTGGGTATTCGAACCCATACTCTCCTGAACACATTCAGAAATTAAAATTTTGATAAAATGAGTTACATGGCGAATTAAAATTTTGACTATTTTTTGAGCATTTTCAAAATACAAATAAAAAAATGACAAGAACAGAAGCTTACACGAAATTTTGATTTGGTTATTTGGTGTTTTACAAGGGAATTTCTAAATAAACAAGGCAGATAATTTAGAGAACTCAAATGAAGCTCAAGGTTTTGTGTCAGTGGGTATTCGAACCCATACTCTGCGAGCCGAGCTATGACAAACTGCGAACTTCAAAGGAGCTATCACACGCTTTTAATTTTTCAACTTCAAGGGAAATACTACTAAAATGCAATACCTACATAGTTGCGCGACTAGGTTTTCTCCAGTGTGAGAGGTCTGTATCGTTTTAATAAGTTTGGATTTTCATGTGGCGGGTTCGCGCTACTAAAAGTCACGCGACTACGCATTACGCAAAATGAATACTTTACCTCTATAAACTATAAAATACACACAGAGGGCCTTGTATTAGCATAGAAAACAGCGATTATAAAAGAAATAGAACAATCAACCCAAATTTTATAACATAAATATGTTTAGCTTTAGGCAACCCATACTTTGCGAGCCGAGCTCTGACAAACTGCGAACTTCAAAGGAGCTATCACACGCTTTTAATTTTTCAACTTCAAGGGAAATGCTACTAAAATGCAATACCTACATAGTTGCGCGACTAGGTTTTCTCCAATGTGAGAGGTCTGTATCGTTTTAATAAGTTTGTATTTTCATGTGGCGGGTTCGCGCTACTAAAAGTCACGCGACTACGCATTACGCAAAATGAATACTTTACCTCTATAAACTATAAAATACACACAGAGGGCCTTGTATTAGCATAGAAAACAGCGATTATAAAAGAAATAGAACAATCAACCCAAATTTTATAACATAAATATGTTTAGCTTTAGGCCTATAATAGATCAGTTGCGCTTACTTGGGTGGTGTTTCAAAGTCATAGAGCAGGAAAAATGAGGACCAACGGAATTTTTCTTTTTCTTCTACGACTTCTAGATCCCGAGATAAATCGATTTAAAAATACGGTAAACTCCGTACAACTTTCGCACGCTCACGGCATACGCCTCCGCAGGCGATGACTCGACGATCAACACTGTCCCCGCGGCGGG
>NW_007381169.1:0-2539 GCF_000475195.1 Diaphorina citri | reverse complement strand
TTCCGTGCGCTGTGGAGGTGGGTGAAAATGATTTCCGTCCCCAGTTTCCACAAATTTTAACTTTCAGGGACGTTTAAGATGGAGGTTGAATGGGAAGGAGGGATGCCAAGGCATAATTTGTCCTCTTCTATATAATCTCGGGCACACGGCAGTGCCACCGGCAAAGTTCTGTCATCAGCGGGCAGTGATTTTATATGTTATTTAACATGCAATAAATTATAGCAAAAAGACATATGAATGATGATGATAACAGTTTTAACTTCGTCACTCACTTTTAAGAAATATGACAACTCAAAACTGTCGAAAGGAAATTTATGGGAATAGTGAAAAGTTTTGTAAAAATTCTTGTATGTATGTTAATTGTACTGAAGAGAAATATGAGAATGTCACCAGATTAGATTGTACGTGATGATCAGCACAAATGCACGGTTAATTATTCAGAAGCCACGACATTGAAAAGAAGCTCTCTTTTTGTGCTTAACTAACCCCATAATAACTGTCACTCAGAGAAGGTGGTGATTGATCGTCCGATTTGATCGTAAGAAATAGAGTGTACTCTACTAGCCTCAACACAAAAAAAAAAAAAAAAAAAAAAAAAAATGTCCACGAAGAATTCAGAATGAGCAACGAATTACGGTAGTTAGGTACTAGAAACTCTTTTCGGGAAGCAGATGACTCACTCTTTCTCTCTTGGCAAGAGGAAGCAACTCTTGTCATTTCGAATTCAAAAGTTCAATTAATTTTTCATTATTACATAAATCACATGAAAAAAATCTCATTTGTTTTCAATACGGTCAACGAATTCCGTGATATTTCAGCAAAATTTTAGGAAATACTGGAAGACAATAATTTCGTACATGAGAATTTTCGACATCACGCGAGCTTTAGATAGGGAAGACGTTTGGACATTAAGCTTATGGATGAAAAGTCAATTTAACAATGAGAACACACGATAGAGAAATTTAAGTCTACGTTTTAAAGAAGGGTGCAAAAGTCCTACATACTGGACTCCGCACACAGGAATTTCGTCAGAAAAGACCCCCATTACAATGTAATGTACGTTTTGAAGAATCGTTTTTTGCTTTCCTTATCCTATAGGAAGAAAAGTAATGTAATCGGGTGAAATTTTCGATGGACAGTTTTTAGTGCCAAAACACGTTTTGAGGTCCCTAGAGCCTAAAAACAATTTTGAGTATAAAAATTCTATACCTTGGCCGGAATCGAACTCACGCCCTCCTGGTTACCAGGCGAGAGCCTTGACCACTACACCACCGAGGTAGCGAATGTGAAAATGTCAAAGAATGTGACAGGGTGGTAAAGAATGCCATAGGCATTAACCCCATCCTTGATCAAACTTTTTTTGCGATTGTTGGGGTAATTTTTTTGGAGCATCCTGTAGTATGTCGTGAACGGAGAAATAGCTGTCTTGTTTGGCAAAGGTTAGTAAACCTCAGTTTGATTAATATTGAATGAACTCTCTCCCTCAAATTTTATCAACCCACTGGCCTAGATTTCCTTTCATTCATTTGATGCGTAATGGTGGGTTTACAAGCTCAATCCATTTGCACAAACTGGCTTGCGCAAACCGGTTTGCACAAGTGAATCGAAGCGTGTAATGCAGAGTTGAAGTTTGCACAAGCAAAAAAATAAATAAAAAATAATTGTTTCTAGGTTCCTCTCACAGTTTTGTGCAATCCGAACAAACCGGCATGCACAAGCCAGTTTGTGCAAATGGCTTGAGCGTGAAATATTGTTCAGAATACTGTAAAGTAAAAGTTCACTATCAAAAATATTAGAGACAAAGAAAACAAGTCCGACACATTCAATATAATTAACCATCTTCAAATATGAATTGCTCATTCAAGTACTTATGTATTTTTTTGCTAAGTAAAACCAAAAATGACAACTTCGACCTATAAAATAACCTTTATTAAAGCATTTAGAATGCGATAATAAAGAAATGACTAAATTTCTTGTTCTCTTGTGAAAAGAGAAACAGAAAAAGAAAACGTAATATAAAGATAACAGAAAAACAAATAAATAAACAATATTTATAACTAACAACTAGGATGCAACTAGAAACAGAAATAAAAAATACAAATTGTTTGTACACATATTTGGGTAAAAGCTACAAAATAATGATATATATAAGTACACATGTATTTTTCTGTATTAGTTTAGAAAGCTGATAAGCCAGCGGGCAAGCCAGATTTATTTCTCTTTTGAAAAGCTACCTTAAAATTTGCATTTTTCTAATAACGAATAACGTTGAACGGTTAAAAAGATACGGAATAATCGTTGTAGCCAGGAAAATATTCCCATGTGCATTAAAAAAGCAACGTTGCCGGGAGGTGCGCGAACATCAAGAGTTCTATCAACGATAATATCGTTCCCAGAAAAACGCAATGAGTCGAAATATTTAAATCTTTGATCTACGTACAAAAAAAGTATGCTACCTACTTTAGATAATGTTGACACATTAAAATGTTTCTGTTAATAACGATAATATTAAAAATAAGATTAAAAATCTAGTAACTTG
>NW_007381168.1:9417-15709 GCF_000475195.1 Diaphorina citri | reverse complement strand
GAGGGAGGGAGAGAGAGGAAATGTGTTTTTGCAGTGAAATGGATGATAATCAAAAATATTTCCATGGATGGAGAGAGAAAAGAAAGAGTGAGAAAGAGGAGAAAAAGAAGAAGAGGGAAGGAGAGAGAAAGATAGACAAAATTTCACAGCCAAAAATATATGAGAATCAAAAATATTTCCATACAGAAAAGAGTGAGAAAGAGGGATTGAAGAGAGAGGGAGAGGAAAGGAAATGTGTGAGAGGAAGAGAGAGAGAGGAAGAGAGAGAGAGAAAGAATGAGAAAGAGGGGAGAGAGAGGTTAAAATAACAACAGTTCAATTAAAAACAGCCCGCACCATCTTCGCATCCCAAACCTCTTGCCCTCTTCCTTGTACCTAAGGTCTTATCGTCCCGAAACAGAAGAAAAAAGGAAGACAGGATAGAAGAAAGCCAGCCGTTCCGAGAACGAACCTTATCCCTTCAGGATAAAAAATGAGAAGAAGAAGAAGAAGAAAAAGAACGAGGAGAAAAACTAGGTTGAAAAAGGAAGAAGATACCTAGAAAAGAAGAAAGTACGGGGAAAGTTTCGTTTTTATTATTATTATTACTTTTTCTCTGAGGGGAGAGAGAGGTGACGTGCTAAAGAAGGATCAACAAGTATGTATATGAAAACAAGAGGGAAAAAGAAAGAGATAACGCACATACTTTTGACAGTGTGAAGGAATGATGAAGTAGGTGAGAGAGAGATAAATAAAGAATGAGAGAGAGAGAGAGAAGAAAATACAGGAAAAACTTGGAAAATCTTTTCGTGACTTAAAAGGCGCGTTCACAATCTGCTCCCATAACTCTCGCTCAAGAGAGAGAAAAAAATCTCGTGTGAACATCACACGAGTTTGCGTTACATTCCGGAAGTAGCTAGTAAAAATCCATTTTTCCGAAAATCCATTTTTCCGAAGGTGGCGTCCGAAAATGTTCCACCACAATTTTTAAAAAAGTCGAAAAATTGTAGAAACTTTTAAAATATTCATATGTGTTAGGTAAATTAATAGTAGGCACATACTTAAATATGTGAATTGAGTAATTGGCATTACCTTTTTAAGGGGTCAACTACCATACTTTGTCGTGGTGTCCGAAAAAGTTCCACCACAATTTTTAAAAAAGTCGAAAAATTGTAGAAACTTTTAAAATATTCATATGTATTAGGTAAATTAATAGTAGGCACATACTTAAATATGTGAATTGAGTGATTGGCATTACCTTTTTAGGGAGTCAACTACCATACTTTGTCCGCATTAACGTTTACGAAATAAGCAGTTAGGCAAAGTCCTCTGTGGTTACTATCGGGAATTCTGTATAGGTATTTTCTCATTTACACTGAGTGGTCAAGAGCGCTGTCTCTCAACCTGGAGGTCCTGGGTTCGAATCCCGACCAAGGGGGAAATTTTCCGACCGAACTCTTCCGTTCTTGGATAGGCATGGATGTAAAAGAACGTGCCCTGAACTGTCTTGAAGATATACGAAAGAGGTTCCAAGGTAGGTACAATATTGAAAAATAATAATGATAATAAATAAAATCACTACATAACTCTCGACCGGTTTGTAAGATTTGGGTAAATTTAAGTTCAATTTTGGCCGTGGAATTGGACCTTTGTGTTTTAAGACACTTAAAAATTCATGCTTAAATGCTTGTCACAAATATCGTTCCCCAATTATTACACCTAGATAAATTTCATGACTTGACTTGGACTCGAACCACCAACCTCCGATTGGACTTCGGATTATTTTTCTTCGTTTTAGTCTCAATATTTTTTTTAATTTTTATAGTTTTTTCTGAGATAATAAAAAAAAATCATGAGAATCACCAATTAGATAAATTTCATGACTTGCCTTAAACTGATTGGACTTCGGATTAATCACTTCAAGGCACCTGCCTCTGTCTTGTAACCTGTTTATGATAATAGGACCAGTTTCGTTCTCGGAACGGCTGGCTTTCTCCTATCCTGACTACAGTGTAAACGCGATCTAAATCTCACGTCGCAGAAAATCTCCTTACTCTCTTTTGTTCTTCTCTTTCTCTTTCTCTCTCTCTCCCTCTCCCTCCCTCCACCTCCTCCTCTCTCTCTCTCTCTCTCTCTCATCTCGTAACATAAAATAACAATCTTCGCGATATTTTTGATGGCATGATGGAAAATATTGCATTTTTTTTTTCTTCTTTTTACTCGTGTGGTTGAAAACTTGCTACTTTGGTACTCTCACAGTAATCTCCTTCACATTGCGGGTACATTGTATTCCTCCATTGTGATGTAGACACAGCCTGACACACTTGAGTAGGTAAAAAAAAAGTAGTTTGGCTGAGGGAGCTGTAACGATGGTCATAAATCGAAGAGAGGAGTAAGACAAGATAGGAAAAAGCCAGTCATTTCGAGAATGAACGGTAAACGTTCAAGATGAAATCTGCCCCGGGTGAGAATTGAACCAACAACCTAGCGCTTACAAGGGAGATTCGCTACCCTCCAAGCTAAGTATGCTCAGTAACTCAGAATGGTGGCCTCCATTCCTCTACTCTGAAGGCCTTTTCTGAATCTTTTACCAATATTTCGGCCATCCTAGTTTCAAGAAGCTTGTAGGGTAGCGCTCCTGTCTTGTAAGAGGTAGACAGCCCGGGCCGAACTTTATCCTAAACAGATCAGATTCGTTCTAGGAACGGCTGACTCTCTTGGCCTTGGCCCACATCAAGGTGAAACCCCACTAGCTAGTAGGTATGTAGAATGTTCTAAAAATTGCAATTCTTATGAGATAGTCCATACGAAATATTAAAACTTTATTTATTAGGCAGGTACCTAGGTACTTATAGGTAAGCAGGTACCAAGCAAAATAATGAGGCAAGGCTCATCTTTTAGGTATTGTCCCGCAAGCCTCCAAAGTTATTCGACTGGAAAATGAAATCCTTTTGATTACACAATAAATATAAATATCTATCTCCCTCTCTTCCTTGGCTTCCCCTTCTCTCCTTCCTCTCTCTCTCTCTCTCTCTCTTTCTCTTTCCTTTATTGTCCCATAAAATGTAATGTTATTACCAATCAAAAATATAAGACCTTGTTTAGACTGCGAGAGTGATAGTATAAACAAGGTAACAAGGTATACTCGTATTCTATTCTATTCTTATTCTCATTCTAAATAGCTCATTGAAAGAAGATAAATGAATGAAAAACACACCATAATAAATTGAAATAATAACAATAATAAAAACAATTATTATTATACTACTTGGGTAAGGAAAGTAACAGAAATTTGTAATACATTACATTTCGTGTTTTGGCACTAAAAACTGACCATCGAAAATTTGACCCGATTACATTACTTTCCTTCCTATAGGATAAGGAAAGTAAAAAGGGGAGGGAGAGAGAGAGAGAGAGAGATAGTAAAAAGAGTATCATAGAATAAATAATGAATTTTCAAGTGTCTGGTCTAGAAATGATGATTTGATTTGATTTCATTCATTTTCTCAATATGAAATTTATTCACTTCAAACTTCAATTTATTAGTGGCAAAATACCGCCAAGTGTTGCACCGACCTTAACCAAAAGTTTCGTGTCGCATCCTTGTCACATTTGACAACTGCATACCAAATATAAAAATATTTTTCTATGGATATAAATAAAAATATTTTTCTATGGATAATTATACACCAGAGAATCGTCAATTTTATTTTCCGGTTTTATACTTGGCATTTAGGGTAATTCCAGGTACACCTCACTTCATTTTGTCATTCGGCAGTAGTTTTGGATCAGTTTGATTTTACAGATTGATTCAACAACCAATGATTTTACTTGCAATTAAGGGCAGGAGAATTAAGTAGCTATTTATAGCTATGCAGTCTGAAAGAGTAGCGACCAGTGCTTACACCTTGTACCTACATAGGTGAGTTTTTTTTTTATTATTATTCTAGGGTCATTTATTGTTTCAAGTAGGACATAGAGTGTCCCATTTTTTATTTTTTTACCTCACACTGGTATTGTATTGTGTTTGGTCAGGTAGGTACAGTGGTTACTCTAGGTACCCATTTATTATTTATTACTTTTTAAACTGAATCCTCCATCATCAATCATATTTAGGGGGATTTATTTTGAAAAAAAAACTATAATCGGGTACTGAAACGAAAATGAAATATTGTTGTTGAGTAAAACATTTTTTCCTTTTTTTTACAATGAGAGGAAGGGAAAAAAGATGTGTGAAAAGAGAGAAAGGAAAGGGGGGAAATATGGAAGAAAAGAGAGAAAAGCTGAGGCAAAAGAGAGAATGGAAGGTAGAAAAGGAGAGGGAAAAGAGAGAATGAAAGGAGAAAATAGGAGGGAGAAGATACAAAGAAAGGGGGGATATGGAGGAAAAGTAAAAAAGAAAGGGAGAAAAGGTGAGGGGAAAGGGAGGGAGGGGGAGAGAAGAGAGAGGAAGGGAAAAAGATGGAGGAAGAGAGAGAAAGAAAGGGAGAAAAGATGAGGGAAAAGAGGGTAAGAAACGGGGAAAATAGAGGGAGAGAGAGAAAGAAATAAAGGAGAAGAGATGAGGGAAATAGAGGGAGAAAAATTAGGGAGGGAAACTCTCTGGGGATATCTCTTTGCTTTGTTTTTCTCGTGGCTTCTTAAACTAACCGCGGACGTCTTGAAAAACCAAAGAGAAAAAGGCGACATTGTTGAGTAATAGAATAGAATTTAGAATCTGTATAGAATAGAATAGAATGTAGATATAGAGAGGGCAATGAAAGGTTGAGAAGACCAAAGGGAGATAAGTAGGTATCGATAAAAGAGTGAAATTAGATAATTTTTAGATAAACAGTAGATAAAAAATCAGATTGAAAAAAAAAGGTATTGAAAAGTCAAGATGAAAAGATTGATACAGGGCTGAAAATCAAGATCGAGAAAAAATGAAAAAATAAAAAAATAATAGGCAGGTACTTTCGATCTTTAATTTTTAGACCTAATTCCATACCTACTGAGGAACCTACCTAGTGAGAAAATGCTGACACCAGTTAACTAAAAATTTCACCACCTTCCTTCTGCTCCTATCAAGAAGGAGGAGGAGAAGGAAAACAAAAAGAAAAGAAGGAAGAGGAAGAAAATGAAGAATACGGAGGTGGAGGAGGAAAAGAAGAAGAAGGGGGAGAAGAAGAAGAAGAAACGTAAAAATCATAAGTTCTATTGGGTATTGGATCAAATACCTATTAGGTCAACATGTGATCTAAGCCACTAATTTATTAAAAATGTCCTTTGACCCCAAAGGTAACGCAGGAGTCGTTCCTTAGGCCTCAATATAACCTCTCACAAATTTGACCCCTAACAAACTTTGAAAATTTGCTATGGCCTCACACAAAATTTCAAATAGGTATTTGAAGGTGTTTTTCTCGCGATGGAGCATACCTTCAAGCCTTAATTTGAAGGAATGCCTTAGCTTTTCTGAAAAGCTTTTAGCACAAAGTGTATTAAGAGCGCTCACAGTAGGGTATACCTATACCTAAATACTCGTCTACCTACCTCCGTACCTCTCTCTCTCACACACAAGCCCCTACCTACCTTTCTTCATTCCCTACCTGTTTGACTCCCTCCTATCCTAAATTCCTACCTACCTTCCACCCTATCTTCCTCTCTATCTCCCTATGTACCTTCCTTTCTTCCTTCCCTACCTGTTTGACTCCCTCCTATCCTAAATTCTTACCTACCTTCCACCCTATCTTCCTCTCTATCTCCCTATGTACCTTCCTTTCTTCCTTCCCTACCTGTTTGACTCCCTCCTATCCTAAATTCCTACCTACCTTCCACCCTATCTTCCTCTCTATCTCCCTTCCTTTCTTCCTTCCCTACCTGTTTCAATTCCTCCTATCCTAAATTTCTATCTGCCCTCCTTCTCCTTCCCTTCCTACCTCTTTAACTCCTTCCTATTCCTAATTCCTGTCTACCTTTCTAACTGCCTCCCTCCATCCCTACCTCCCAATCTTTCCCATCTATGTTCCTTAATTCTTTACCTCCTTTCTATCCTAAATTCCTGTCTACCTAAATAATTCTCACTTCTCTAACTCCGCACCTTCTTAGTTTTCTACTAATAGGTAGGTACCTATGTAGGAAGATAGGGGTGGGTAGGTATATGGGGAAGGAGTTTCTCACATTCTTTGGAGAAAGCTTGTTCGTGCTAAATCCAAAGTAATGGAATTAATTAAATTAACTATCATTTGTTATTCAAGGTAATGGATTTTTTTTTTTTTTTTTTTTCAGAACCTCCTTTTTCCCTTTTCCCTCTACCATTTTTTTTTAAACCCTTTAG
>NW_007381168.1:2467-8778 GCF_000475195.1 Diaphorina citri | reverse complement strand
TTTTTTTTTTTTTTTAATATTGTAGTTTTTAAAATTCTTATGAGATAGTCATTACGGACTATTAAAACTTTATTTATTAGGCAGGTACCTACTTATAGGTAAGCAGGTACCAAGCAAAATAATGAGGCAAGGCTTATCTTTTAGGTATTTTCCCGAAAGCCTCCACAGTTATTCAACTGGAAAATGAAATCCTTTTGATTACACAATAAATATAAATATCTATCTCCCTCTCTTCCTTGGCTTCCCTTTCTCTCCCTCCTCTTTCTATTTCTCTCTCTCTCTCTCTCTCTTTTTTTTAATTAAGCAAGGTCTATTGTAATAATTATGCATTGTAAAATATTAAACCCATAAAATACACGAGACCTTGTTTAGACTGCTGGGGTAAAGGGACTTTTTAGTCTCATTCGAGCAGGATAAACAAGGTATATTCTATTCTATTCTATTCTCTCTTTCCTTCCGTTCATCCTTCTTCACTCCTTTCCCCCCTTATATCTTCTATCTTAAACTCTCCCCCTCTCTTATATCTCTCCCATTTCTTTCTCCTTTAGTTCTCTTTCCTCATCTCTCTCTCCCCCTCTCTTTCTCTATCTACGTTCTTTCACGATGTTTCATCACTGCGAAATAAAATGGGGGGTGAAACACCGAAACACTCATCTTAGAATGGAGAGTGATAGGAGGGAAGAAAGAGAGAGTGAGATTGTGAGATTGAGAGGAAGTGTGAGTGAGAGAGAAAGAGAGAGAGAGAGAGAATGGACACAAGATAGAGAGTGCATTGCAAAGGTCGATCAACTACGTAACCTCTTCTGGGTTTTCAACTTTCAACAGAGCAACGAGTGTCCGTGATAAAATAAGTCTAACTAAAAATTCTACAAACCTTTTTTTTTATGTTCTACATAATTATTTAGTTCTCTTTCCTCATCTCTCTCTCCCCCTCTCTTTCTCTATCTACGTTCTTTCACGATGTTTCATCACTGCGAAATAAAATGGGTGAAACACCGAAACACTCATCTTAGAATGGAGAGTAATAGGAGGGAAGAAAGAAAGAGAGAGAGAGAGAGTGAGATTGAGAGGAAGTGTGAGTGAGAGAGAGATACAAAGAAAGAGAGAGAGAGAGAATGGACACAAGACGCGTTGTGTTTTGGAAAATAATAATGTCCCCTATCGAGATGTAAACAAAACCTTTGTCATAACAAGGACCCTGTCATAACAGAGACATGTTATGTAATAACACTTGACAAGGACAATCTCCCATATAATAACAGAGAGAGAGAGATTATTGGGAGGGAGAGAGAAAATGAGAGAGGCAATGAGAGAGAGAGAAGGAGAAGAGAAAGGAAAGTAATAAGTTAGAGATGAAAGAGAGAGAGGAAGGAGAAACAGCGAGAAAGGGAGGAGAATGAGAGAGCGAGAGAGGGAGAAGAGGAGGAGAGAGAGAGAAAGAGAGAAAAGAGAGAATATCGAGATGTAAACAAAACCTTTGTCATAACAAGGACCCTGTCATAACAGAGACATGTTATGTAATAACACTTGACAAGGACAATCTCCCATATAATAACAGAGAGAGAGAAAGAGAGATTATTGGGAGGGAGAGAGAAAATGAGAGAGGCAACGAGAGAGAGAGAGAGAGAAGGAGAAGAGAAAGGAAAGTAATAAGGTAGAGATGAAAGAGAGAGAGGAAGGAAAAATAGCAAGAAAGGGAGGAGAATGAGAGAGCGAGAGAGGGAGAAGAGGAGGAGAGAGAGAGAGAGAGAGAGAGAGAGAGAGAGAAAGAGAGAAAAGAGAATAAAAGGGATAGAAGCGAGAGAGAGAATTGAATTGAAATAGTATTACATTTATTTTTCGAATTTAAATAACAATAAAAAAATCCCTAAGCTACTTCTAACTTCTTGGGGAGAGGGGGAGAGATAGATAGGAAAAAGGGGGAGAGAGATAAATATCTAGATAGAGAGAAAAGGAGGAAGAGAGAGAGAAATGTGAAAGAAGAGAGAGAGATAAAGAAGAAAAGGGGAGAGAGAAACAAATATGTAGATAGAGAGAAAAGGGGAATGAAAGGTAGAGAGAAGACAGAGAGAAAGAATTTAGGGAGAGAGGATTTTTTAATGAATGCCGTGCAATTATTTTGAGTATGCAACGTGCAACATATAGAAAATAGTGGAGATGCCTCTTTTACTTTTTTATGTGGGTACTCGTATCACCAATTACTGTTGATGGATTACTGATTTTATTTACTCTAGTATCCTACTCGTATTATGAAAGGAACCAGTCAACAGAAACCAACTTTCAAAAACCCTTTTTTAAAAAAAGGCTAGTTTTTAGTCGATTTAAATTTTCATATTTTTGGATGACACACATGGCCGTGATGCTTAGCGTGTAATCAAATAAATAAAAATATTTTTGGATGGCTCTTTGCTGCTTAATGCTGTCCATTTGGCATCTAAAACCTACCCTGGGACTCTCCCTGCAATTTTCCGTCATGCTTTCACAGAATCATTCATATTTCATTTTTATCGAAATATATACGTACGCAACGTAATTATACAGAAAACCCTCTATTTCTGCTTCCCCCCCTCTATTTTTCTAATTTTGCTTTTTTGTACTCATTTTTTGCTAATTTTTTTGCTCTTTTTTTACTCATTTTTTGCTCTTTTTTATTATTCGATTTGACACAACGATTTCAAGTGTAAAATTTTTGAACGTAATCAAATGAAGAGCATCAGCATTATTTTCCAAAAGGGGAGGATGCACAGGAGCAGAAAATTATTAAACATAATTAAATTAAATGAAATGAAAACGATACTTTTAAAATATGGAGATACATTACATAAATCATTGACAAAATGAGGTTCCTTTAATTTTGCCATAGGAATTAAGTTTCTTAAATTTTGTTTATTTTACTGCACTTCTCAAATAAAAGAAGTAGCTGTAAGTTAAGTCATGTTACAATAATATAAAATAAACCTATCAACCAAAACCAGTGAAGAGTAAAAGTTATTTTCATATTTAGATACCTCCTTTCAAAAAAGTAAAATTTTAAAAGAAATTGAATCATTGAATGAAAAATGAAAAGAAGAGAGAGAGAGAGAGAGAGAGAAGAGAGAGACAAAAGTAATATAGAGTGCATTGGAAAGGAAAAAAAGACGGACTTTTGTTCAACATTATGTATTTTCTCTCTCTCTCCCTCCTTTTCCTCCTCCCTCTCTTTCTCCTTCTCTCTCTCTTACAATTTTTATTATGTACCTTCCTCTCTTTCCTGTTTTTTTCCCTTTTAATTCTTCTTTTCTTCTCGATATTAAAGGATTAAAAAAAAGAAGAAAATAAATAAATAAAGAAATAATAATAAAGAAGTGGTTTTACAATAGCCTAAAAAGTAGTGCTTAAAAAAAAAAAATCCCCTGTCGATGTCGGTACAAAATTCAATCCACTCTTTACTTTTATCCTTAGGTTCTTCACCTCCTCTCTCTCCTCCTTCTTCTTCCTCTTCTTCTCCTACCCCTTCTTCTTCTTCTTTGTCTTCGTCTCCTTCTCCTTTTTCTTCTTCTCCTCCTCCTCCTTTATCTTCATTTTTTCCTTCTTCTTCGTCTTCTTCTTCTCCTTCTCCCCCTCCTCCTCCTTCTTTTTCCCTTATATTTTTCAATCCTAACGTTTATCTTCATATAAGACTTCTTCGTTCTATTTGTTCTCATTCTCATTCCTCCTTCTTCTCCCTCTCCACTTCCTATTTATCTGAATCGAATCCCCCTCTTCTCTCCCTCTTTCATCCTTAATCCTTCTCACTTTTCCGTCTTCTTTTCTCTTTTCTTCTCCCTCCCCCTTCGATTTATCTTCATTTCTCCTCCATTCCTGATTCCTATCCCCCTCCTCTATTCTTTGATAAATATTATGTTCCTTGCGGTAGGTAAAAAGAAATCTTCTTCTTCTTCTTCCACTTTTTCTCAGTGTTCTTCTTGTTTTTCTTCTTCTCCTCCTCCTCCCTATCCTAATCCTTCTACTTGTTCTTGTTCTTCTTCTTTTTGTTCTTCTTCTTCCTCTTCTCGTCCTGCTTTATCTTCAACTTCTTCTTCTTCTTTTGTTCTTCTTCTTCTTCTTTTTGTTCTTCTTCTTCCAAAAGAAGAAGAAAATAAATAAAAAAAAAAAATAATAATTAAGAAGTGGTTTTACAATAGCTTAAAAAGTAGTGCTTCAAAAAAAAAAAAAATCCGCTGTCGATGTCGGTACAAAATTCAATCCATTGTTTACTTTTATCCTTAGGTTCTTCACCTCCTCTCTCTCCTTCTTCTTCTTCTCCTACTTCTCCTCCTACCCTTCTTCTTCTTCTCCTACTTCTCCTCCTACCCCTTCTTCTTCTTTGTCTTCGTCTCCTTCTCCTTTTTCTTCTTCTCCTCCTCCTTCTCCTTTATCTTCATTTTTTCCTTCTTCTTCTTCTTCTTCTTCTTCGTCTTCTTCTTGTCCTTCTTCTCCTTCTCCTTCTTCTCCTTCTTTTTCCCTTATATTTTTCAATCCTAACGTTTATCTTCATATAAGACTTCTTCGTTCTATTTGTTCCCATTCTCTTTCCTCCTTCTTCTCCCTCTCCATTTCCTATTTATCTGAATCGAATCCCCCTCTTCTCTCCCTCTTTCATCCTTAATCCTTCCCACTTTTCCGTCTTCTTTTCTCTTTTCTTCTCCCTCCCCCTTCGATTTATCTTCATTTCTCCTCCATTCCAGCTTCCTATCCCCCCCCTCTATTCTTTGATAAATATTATGTTCCTTGCGGTAGGTAAAAAGAAATCTTCTTCTTCTTCTTCTTCTTCCACTTTTTCTTAGTGTTGTTCTTCTTCTTGTTTTTCTTCTCCTCCTCCTCCCTATCCTAATCCTTCTACTTGTTCTTGTTCTTCTTCTTCTCGTCCTGCTTTATCTTCAACTTCTCTATCATTATCTCATTTTATTTTTCTTTTTGTCTTCTTTTTCTTTGGCTTCTTCTTCTGTTTCAATTTCTATATTATCGTGCGGGTTTATTTCTTCCTCTCTCCTCTCTTCCCTTCTCTTTGTTTTCTTCTTCGTTTGACATTTTATTCCAGTTGAATTCCCATTCTGTTCTTTGTCGTGACTATTTTTCATTCTTTTTCATGTATAGCTACAATTGACCAATGGTTTTTTCGTATGACATTCTTTCTCGAATATCTTCAAGCTGTAGGTTACTTCTACGTATGTTCTGTGCGGTTCTTCCTTGGATATTTTTGTTTCTTTTCATCATAGGTAGATGATTTTTTGTACATTTATTGATTATTATTATTATTATTATTCTCTCTTGGGAAGGGTGAGAGGGAGGGATGGGGAGAGCAATGAGAGAAAATTGAAAACATAGCCATAGAGAGAGAGAGATAGGGATAGAAAAGAGTGAGAGGGAGGGAAAGAAGAAAGGGAGAGACAGGGAATGAGAAACAAAGAGAGGAACAGAAAGAGAGAGAGAGAAGGAAAGGAAGAGGGAGAAATTAGATATTGAAAGGAAGGGAGAGAGGGAGGGGAGAGGGAGGAAATACCTTTTTGTTTGTTCCCTCTGAGACCTCATGAATTTGGTGGGATTTTTCCCTCACAAGCTGTATTGATTATTTATCTATCTATTTATTTATTTTTACCTACAGGGAACGTATACAAAAGGAAGGGAGGTACCTATATTGGTAATGAGAAAATATTGGAATAAGGTAGTAAAAAAGTATAGGTACCTTCTACATACTGTTCATTTCATACTTTTTTTAGAAGGTTTGACAGAGCGAAACTGTAAAGAAAGGAGGCAAAGAGTCGAGAGTCCCAAAATCAGCTCCCATGGCGTAGTGGTCACTGCGCTCGCCTTGCACGCGGGAGACCCGGGTTCGATTCCCGGCGGGGTCAAGAAATTTGTATCATGCAAACGATTGATTCCGTGACTGGCTGTTGCGGGGCCCACTCAGCCTCGTGAGGAAAATGAGTAGCTATGACATATAAATGCGCATATCGACCGGTGCCAGCATGGTAGGTACACATTAGATTTTAGGATTATTGAGATATTGGAAAAATCCTACAATGCTGCAGTGAGCACCAAAGTTGTGACATAATAACACAAAGAAACTGCATTTACATTTACTTATAGTCCCATTGTAAAGTTGTAGCTAGGGATAGTGCTTTATTTTAGGCCCGGTTTCCAACATCCTCTGTTGACTAGCGAGTTTATAAACCAATGGTTTATCCAAACTCCGAAGACTAGCAATAAAAGACATGTACTTATAGTCCCATTGGTCAGCTCCCATGGCGTAGTGGTCACTGCGCTCGCCTTGCACGCGGGAGACCCGGGTT
>NW_007381168.1:0-2076 GCF_000475195.1 Diaphorina citri | reverse complement strand
CCCCCCCCCCCACCCAAACAAAAAAAAACTATTTTTCATCAAATAAAAAAAAAGAACAAATACCAATGAAGCGATTCGAAATAAAAACAACCTTGGTTTAATTAATGAAAAGAAAAAAAAAAAAAAAAAAAAAAAAAAAAAAATTTCTTTAAAAAATTTTATAAAAAAAATTTTAAAAAAAAAATTTTTTAAAAAAAAAAAAAAAAAAAATAAAAAAAAAAAAAAAAAAAAAAAAAAAAAAAAAAAAAAAAAAAAAAAAAAAAAAAATGAAAAATCCTAACTCAGGGGCGGGATTAATGCCTTGGGCATTCTCTTCCATCCAACCCCTAAAGTTATCATAAAGTTTTCCACAGCTGAGGATCGAACCCACCCACAACTTAGACCCTCCAAGCTAACCGGCTGGCTATGACAGAAAAGTAAAAGAGGAATCTCCACTAATTCCTATGTGTTGCACATTGCATAGTCAAAATAATTGTACGGCATTCATACAAATTTTGTTTGCTTAGGTTAACGTGGTAGAATAGGCCAAAGTCACACGGCGGGAGGGCGGGAATCGAACCCACGACCTGGCACTTACCTACACAAGGCAGCTATACCCTCCAAGCCAACTCATAACTAGGCTGGTTAATATTTTAATTAACTTTAGATATGCTGATTGATTTGAAGGGAAAAGAGCTTTCGTTTTGGTGGCACTTTAATGAGAAGGGGGAGGAGAAGAAGAGGAAGAGGAGGGGGAGAAGGAGGAGGAGGAGGAGGAAGAAGAACAATCATCTTTGGGTATAAGCTTTTTGAAACCACTAACATATTCCATTTACCATTTTGACCACAAACGTCCAGGGATGAGTAATAGTGAGCTGAGTACCTTTTGTCATTGAACTTTAACACTAAATCTGACTCGGGCATTGAACCCACGATCTAGCTCTTGCAACTCCAAAATAAGAAATTTGTATGGACGCCGTACAACTATTTGAGTATGCAATGTGCAATAAAAGAAAAATTGGTGGAGCTGGAGGTCTGTTATTACTTCTCGAAAATTTCATTTTCAATCTTTTGAGAGACATTTCTTTCTAAGAATCATCAAGAAGACCCAAATTTAGGCCCTAATAATTTCAAAGGGAAAATGGAGGCAAGATTGAGGGAAACTTCTTTTGAAATTAAAAGGAAATTTCAAGGCAAAATAATTAAGGAGGAAATGCTTAATCTATAAAGAGTATAAAGGGAAATGTAGTTACCCAGATAAGGGGAAATGGTAGAATAAGGAGATACAGAAGTGGAGGAAGGCGAAGGGAAAAAGAAGAAGAAGACGAAGGAGGAGAAGGAAGAGGAAAAAGAAGAAGAAAAAGAAAAAAAGGAGGTTCAAGTTTTGTTAATATATTCTTGAAAACAACTTCTGTATCATGAGAGAGGAAACATTAACTTTTAGTCTTTTCCCTTTTCTTTTATATCTTTACAAGCTCCTTCCTTTCTTGCCACCATCTTCCAAAAATTTCCTCCCCTTTTCTCTCCCTCTTTTTTTCCCTTTATTTCTCTCATTTCCCTCATCTCTTCTTTTTTCTCTCTCTATCTATTTTCCTTTCTTTTCCCCCTCACCTTTCTTTCTTACTTTTCCTCCATATTCCCCCCTTTCTTTCCTTTCGTACTTCTCCCGTTTCTTTTTCTTCTTTTCCCTCTCCTTTTCTACCTTCCATTCTCTCTTTTGCCTCAGCTTTTCTCTCTTTTCTTCCATATTAATTTCCCCCCTTTCCTTTCTCTCTTTTCTCACATCTTTTTTCCCTTCCTCTCATTGTAAAAAAAAGGAAAAAAAATGTTTTACTCCTCTCCTTTTCTACCTTCCATTCTCTCTTTTGCCTCAGCTTTTCTCTCTTTTCTTCCATATTTCCCCCCTTTCCTTTCTCTCTTTTCCCACATCTTTTTTCCCTTCCTCTCATTGTAAAAAAAAGGAAAAAAATGTTTTACTCAACAACAATATTTCATTTTCGTTTCAGTACCCGATTATAGTTTTTTTTTCTTTTTTTTACAAAATAAATCCCCCTAAATATGATTGATGATGGAGGATTCAGTTTAAAAAGTAATAAA
>NW_007381167.1:9158-15710 GCF_000475195.1 Diaphorina citri | reverse complement strand
CCTAGCGCTTACAAGGCAGACGCGCTACCAACCAAGCTAACCAGACTGGCAGCGAGTGAGTTTGGCTTTCCAATGAGCCAGCGCAGCGGTTCTCAACCTTTTTTCGCCCGGGTACCCAAGATTTGATCTCACGTACCCCCGACACCATCATAATGAGTACCGGGTACCCATATCTAGGCTGATGTGTACCAGAGTTTTAAACACACTCAGCAACTTTTGAGAAAATTCAGTACTTCAGTGTGCCAGCCTAGTTAGCTTAGTTGGTAGTGCGTCTGCCTCGTAAGCGTTAGGCCGCGGGTTCGATTCCCGCCCGGGGCGGATTTTATCCTGATGGGAAATTGTTCGTTCTCGGAACGGCTGGCTTTATCCTATCCTGTCTTCCTTCTCTCTTCGATTTCGGGACGATAAGACCATAGCAGTTACAGTTCCCTCTGTCAAACCTCTTTTTTTAAAAAAAGTACTTCAGTACCTTAAAGTCAAAATTCAGGACTTTTCTGGACTGTACTACACTGATAAGCCGTCAAAATTCGAAATTTACTTCGAGCCAGAACACTCATAGCTTCTATTTTCGCACGATTTTTCTTTCCCCAATACACCGATAAATTCTTGTGAAACGACAAACTTTTTGGTTGAGTTGGAGGTATGTGTCAAGTACTATATCATACGTATTATAATTATCATACATATTTCTGGACATGGTCACACTACACACCAGTCAAGTAAAGACCATGTCCAGAAATAGGTATATATGAAACGACAAACGTTTTGGTTAATTAGGAGAAGTCTCCTTAAACTTCTGGCGCGCTGGATGGCTGCGTCGTGATTTTCTTTATTTTATTTTAAAATTTTTCTTTTATCTTTATTAATTAATCCTTTAAAAGAGAAGTCTCCCATTACGCCCATTTAGGTTAGTATTCGGGTAATTATTCAGTAGCCACGACAATGAAAAAGAAAGCCCCTTTTTTGCGTTTAACCTAAAACTATAATAACACTGGTCACGCATTTGCCCGGGTTCGATTCCCGGCGGGGCCGAGGTTTTTTTCGGCTATGTGTTTGGAGTTCGGGGTGCACTCAGCCTCGTGAGGACAATTGAGTAGGTACTTTAATCGAGTAGCAACCAGTGGCGACATTACCAGAGTAAAAAGAAAAAAATTATGGATATGTCAGAAATAGTACAGGAGGCTTTTAGTAATGCTGTGATATCCACAAAAATTGTGAAGAAGCTCTCAGCTTCACCACAAGTAAATCATGATTTAGATTAGATTTTTTAGATGTCAACGTTTGGTTTCAGGTTTTGGTTCGCCAGCATGTGTTGGGCGGACTGCTTCCTTTGCTGCTTCTCGCTCCAGACGGGCGCCATCTTCGTCTCCTCCTACATGTTCGCCCTCGGCCTCCTCGGGACGGTGTACATCCCGTTCCTGCCCTTTTCGGACGACCCCGCCTTCAACAACATCTACCTCTACACGTATGGAGATACAGTCGAACCTGTCTAAGTGGGAATCCAAAAGGAACCGACAATTTTTTCCAGGTTTCCCAGTTAAAGAGGTTGCCATTTTCCTATTCCCACTTCTAGAGGTAAATGTGAACACTGGTTTGGAGGAAGAGGAATATGCTATGCTTTCCTACAAATTCCCCCTTACAGAGGTCCGCAGAAGGCTCTGGACCTAGGAGAATGGCAACCTTTCCCACTTACAGAGGCTCCGGACCGAGTATCTAGAAAAAGTCATTCCCACTTATAGAGGCTCGATTTTCCCATTTAAACAGGTTTTTTTTAGTAAAAAAATGAAGGGGCCACGATTTTTTTTCCTAGTTATCCAGGTTTCCCACTTAGACGGGTCCCACTTAGACAGGTTCGACTGTAACATTGTATGTTATTTATTATTACGAATTACCTATTTACATAATTACCTATGTAGGTATTTGAAAAAAAAAAAAAAAAAAAAAAAACATTATTGAATCATATAAGTAACAACATTCATATATTGCCACTAGACATGCCAACACCATATTTATCAAAACATAAAACTGAATTCTTCTCGAAATCAATTCAATTCAATCAATTCAATTCAATTCAAATCTGCATTATATACCTACACTGGATTAAAAACATTATCATACCAGATGAAATAAAAACATTGCCATTACAGTTATTTAACCTCCTCATTGTCCACAACTGTGGACATCTCCTCTGTAGTCATAGAATACCAATCAAATTTTGACAGGCGTAGTGCCCAATGTCCTCAATTGTGGACATGTAATCTTGTAGTAAATAAACAAACATATCCGCTAAAGTATACTCTATAGTGATAGAAATTCGATCCTTCAAAAAAGCTGCTATAAATTTAGGGCTAGCTTCACTTATATATAAAAAAAAGAGATGTCCACAATCATGGACATTGGTCATCTATCCATACAAGCGACGGGTTTCGGCTAGTGTACAATAAACATATCTAATCTACCTCTACAGTCTGCTCCTCTCCGCAACCTTCCTGCTAGCGCTCTACGGCGCACTGAGCGAAACCAAAACCGCTGTCTTCATCTCGTTACTCCTGGGGATTGTGGCCTTCCTCTATTGGATCTCCCTCACGCTGCCCTCCTTCATGGATAAGGTACATAGATGGTTTTATTTATCTGAAATCTAAATCATGATTTACTTGTGGTGAAGCTGAGAGCTTCTTCACAATTTTTTGTGGATATCACAGCATTACTAAGAGCCTCCTGTACTATTTCTGACATATCTATAATTTTCCTTTTTACTCTGGTAATGCCGCCACTGGTCGCTACTCGATTAAGGTAGCTACACAATTGTCCTCACGAGGCTGAGTGCACCCCGAACTCCAAGCACATCAGAGCCGAAAAAAAGCCTCGGCCCCGCCGGGAATCGAACCCGGACCTCCTGCGTGCAAGCCTAGTGTGATACCCACTCGGCCACGGAGGTAGATTTTTTTTATTTATTTAGGTAGGTATTATGACAATAATTGATTCACAAGCACAAAGCACATTCAACATAGAGCTGAATCCTCCTCGTCTAAAACTTCAGCCTAATAGCTGAAGTTTGTGTCGACTGAGGAGGAAACAGCTCAGGTCTATGGCATTTTCTTCAGACGTTTTCATGGCAATTTTTGTCTTCTGTGATTCACAACGCGCTTCCGGCTTCAGGTTTGACATATCCAAGAATATTTGAATGGCTAAGAGCGGACCAAGTCCAAAAAAAAAAAACTGTAACTGCTATGGTTTTATCGTCCCGAAATCGAAGAGAGAAGGAAGACAGGATAGGAAAAAGCCAGCCGTTCCGTATCTGAAATCTAAATCATGATTTATTTGTGGTGAAGCTGAGAGCTTCTTCACTATTTTTTGTGGATATCACAGCATTACTAAGAGCCTCCCGTACTATTTTTGACTTAAGTATAATTTTTCTTTTTACTCTGGTAATGCCGCCACTGGTCGCTACTCGATTAAAGTAGCTACTCAATTGTCCTCACGAGGCTGAGTGCACCCCGAACTCCAAGCACAGAGCCGAAAAAAAGCCTCGGCCCCGCCGGGAATCGAACCCGGACCTCCTGCGTGCAAGCCTAGTGTGATACCCGCTCGGCCACGGAGGTAGATGTTTTTATTTATTTATTTATTTAGGTATTACCTATGACAATAATTCATTCGCAAGCACATTAAACATATAGAGCTGAATCCTCCTCGTCTAAAACTTCAGCCGAATAGCTGAAGTTTGTGTCGACTGAGGAGGAAACAGTTCAGGTCTATCTCGGCCCCGCCGGGAATCGAACCCGGACCTCCTGCGTGCAAGCCTAGTGTGATACCCACTCGGCCACGGAGGTAGATGCTTTTTTTATTTATTTAGGTATTATGACAATAATTCATTCGCAAGCACATTAAACCTAGAGCTGAATCCTCCTCGTCTAAAACTTCAGCTATTCAGCTGAAGTTTGTGTCGACTGAGGAGGAAACAGCTCAGGTCTGTGGCATTTTCTTCAGACGTTTTCATGGCAATTTTTGTCTTCTGTGATTCACAACGCGCTTCCGGCTTCAGGTTTGACATACCTATCCAAGAATATTTGAATGGCTAAGAGCGGACCAAGTCCAAATTGTACCTTGCTTCCTTTTAACTGATTCTCCTTGATTCTTATCTGACTACTGTGTTTTTTTCCTTTTAATATCAGAGTCCCATTTATTCGTTTTTTGTTTTTGCTCATCTTATTCTTCTTTGTTTCTATCTGAGTTTTGTTGCTTTGAACTGTCCGTTTGTCCTTGGTATGTTCTATGAGATTATTTTGATTCTCTCTTAGTTTTCTACCTATAAAGGTGTGTCCAAACATAGTCGACCCCTAGTTAGCTTAGTTGGTAGTGCGTCTGCCTTGTAAGAGCTAGGCCGCGGGTTCCATTCCCGCCTGGGCGGATTTTATCCTGAACGGATAATCTTCGTTCTCGGAAAGGCTGGCTTTCTCCTATATCCTGTCTTCCTTCTCTCTTCGATTTCGGGACGATAAGACCTCAGCAGATACAGTTCCCTCTGTCAAACCTCTTACTTACTTACTAAGTAGCCATCACAGACCGCAAGGGTCCTTGGCTTCAGCCACCATGCTTCTCCACACACCTCTATCCTGTGCTATTTCTTGCCATTGCTCAATGTTTTCTGCCCCAATTTCTCTCAAAATGTTACCTCCTTGTCCTGTGAAACCTCTTGAAAAAAAATCCCTTCAATGTATCTAGAAAAATCCAAAGTCCAAGCAACATTACTTACGAGATTGTGAAACTGCGAATCTATCAGCCACCTTCTTTCGATCACTCGAAGAGGGACAGGCCAGTTTAGCGCTGATCGAATCAAAGTTTCCATCACAGTATTTTATTTCTTGAGCCGCCAAAGAAAGTTCACAGTTTTGTCCACGAGCCGCGTAGTTTATTTCGTCACTAGCTTGAAATTTAATCCCACGAACGGAAAACTTGTCGGTCGTTTGAGACCGCGAAGACACCCGATCACTCCCGACCGAATTTCCGACCTTACCCCTCTGTCAAACCTCTTACTTACTTACTAAGTAGCCATCACAGACCGCAAGGGTCCTTGGCTTCAGCCACCATGCTTCTCCACACACTTCTATCCTGTGCTATTTCTTGCCATTGCTCAATGTTTTCTGCCCCAATTTCTCTCAAAATGTTACCTATTGTCCTGTCAAACCTCCTGAAAAAAAATCCTTTCTATGTATCTAGAAAAACCCAAAGTCCAAGCACCATTACTTACAAGATTGCGAAACCGCGAATCTATCAGCCACCTTCTTTCGATCACTCGAAGGGGGACAGGCCAGTTTAGCGCTGATCGAATCAAAGTTTCCATCACCGTATTTTATTTCTTGAGCCACCAAAGAAAGTTCACAGTTTTGTCCACGAGCCGCGTAGTTTATTTCGTCACTAGCTTGAAATTTAATCCCACGAACAGAAAACTTGTCGGTCGTTTGAGACCGTGAAGACACCCGATCACTCCCGACTGAATTTCCGACCTTAGTCGAACGGGAGTTCGTCAAACATCGGCTGTTTCCGTCGGAAGAAACGCGAGTGCGGGACAAGCGACGTTTCTTTTTGAACCGCGCCAGGAAACGGCTGAGCATTGTGGTTTTTGTTTGAGGAACGGCCGGAATTTATGAGAAGAGAAAGCCTTGAATGATGACCGTTTTCAACTCCCAGACTGGTAAGTATTTTCTTGTTTACCTAGAGCAAATGATCCTTTTGATTTGATCTTTATTTCTTGAAATATGGAGACTAGACTTATGACAAATTTAGAGGCTCATGTGTGAACCCTTCCTAAGTTCGTATTAACTTTAATCAAAAATTCTATTAAAATTAAAGCACTAGAAAGTAGAAAGAAATATTTATGTCATTGAAATCAGTAAACATAAAAAAAAGGACGGACCTTTCTATAAAAACTAACCGGAAAAGGAAAACGGTAGGACCGGAATTCCAGTCTGAGTCATTTTATAAAAGTTTGTAAACGTCCGACACCACCTTATTTTTTATTTTGCAAAAAAAAAAGAAGTTAACCCACACGATTAGCTGAACTTCTAGACCGAATAGTAAGTCCTTGTTTCAATAGTAGTAGCCTACGGTATACGCAACTACACCATCTCCGTATTCCTCTGTTGTGAGCTCTCCTAATAAGACAGTAGATAAGATCGTAGTAGCTGCTAACAGTTCTACGTTCCTTTTCTCGCCAGCCACAGCCTACGCGACAACAGCCTCGCAACTTTAGCCTGGCCAATAAGCCTAGCCCTCCGCAACACTTAACCCTCGCTAGGTACCAGCACAGGCATCCCAAACTTAACAGTGCCTGCCATTGCTTCCCCAATTAGATTTTCTTCTTTTTTACTCCCCTTACATTTAATAAACCTGGGCGCAAAATGCTTCAACCTCAACCAAAGTTAAGACATAACTTGACGGTACGGAGTTAGAGATCTAGTTAACTCGGAGTTAAGCAATCTGCCCAAGCTTTTTTTATCTTTTTTTTTTATCAGGTACCGGGATAAAAAAAAAAAAAAAAAAAAAAAAAAATGA
>NW_007381167.1:0-9136 GCF_000475195.1 Diaphorina citri | reverse complement strand
TAGAGACTCGCCTGGGGCGCGAGGGATCCACCACAACCCTGTCCAGTCTGGTGAAGCGGGGCAAAATCAAGGTCACCGCGCGACGCGACCCTGGCGGTGAACTGTTTGTACTAATCACCACGATGTATAATCCGTACCTGCCTAAGGTTCTTATCGAGTCGGGCGTACCCATACGCGCTATAGTGAGACTTATCCATGACCCGGAACTGTGTCAGCAACCGGCGTACGATACGTTTTACGAAAACTACGTGAAAGAGTATCCGTTCCGGAATAAACTCAAGCGAAGTATCCCGAAGCCGGCCGGAATTTGCCGAGAACCCACGAAGGCACTGGACGAGGACATCCGAGTGTTTTGGAAAACGATCGACGCGCTGCGGACGGACAGTCCGCTCACGTTTCGCGAGACAATCTTTGTCGACGTTGCCATACCGTACGTGGATTTACACAGTGGTGCCAGTCTGCGTTCCCTGGTCGAGTCGTACCGCACGAGTTTACACGAAGACATCCGAAGCGTGCAGGCGAAGATTCGGAACATTGTGCGCGCGCACGAGTGCCATGTAAGTCAGGCGGGCGTGCAGAACATGCGCACGGTGCGGCGCGTGGGACTTGACGCTCTCACAGAATACAAGGTGTGTCTCCTGACAACAGGCGCGACCGTGGCGTGTGTTCTTCACAGCGTTTTGGAACAAGTACCAGTCCTGACCACGGACTCTGGTATTCCTAAACCCGCGCCGCAGGTAGCATTGCCTTCGACGGCCTCCGTACAATCCACGGCGGCCGTTCAATCCGAGGAACTTGCTGATGACAACGTGAAGGTGTTTACCTTGGCCACCGTCCTACTTGATCTCACGAATCAACTCGACGACTACTACGTACTGAACGCGGGAACCACGAGCACGAACGTAATCAACGCACGAGATCACGCGAAGTTAGCGTACGGCTTGGAGCAAGGCAAGACACACTTGTGGGAGATAACACTGGAGTTATTCCGGACCTATATGGTCGGTCTTACGCAAACACATTTCGCACAACCTATTGACGCATTCCCGTCTGAATTTATAGAGTGGATCAAACTACACATCAGTCACAGGTTGAACAGTTGCTCACCCACAACTCAGAAACTCGTGAACGCTTGGTCACCCACTACTCACGGCAAATCGACGCCCGCACAATCCTTCCTCGACAAACGCTTTTATTTGGACTATTACCTGAGTCTACCTTGGCTGGAAACTGAGCCAACCTGTGACACTGAAAACTATAATTAGGAATAGCATCTATTTGTCCGCGGGTTCGATTCCCGGCGGGGCCGAGGTTTTTTTCGGCTACGTGTTTGGAGTTCGGGGTGCACTCAGCCTCGTGAGGACAAATGAGTAGCTACTTTAATCGAGTAGCAACCAGTGGCGGCATTACCAGAGTAAAAAGAAAAAAAATATAGTTATGTCAGAAATAGTACAGGAGGCTCTTAGTAATGCAGTGATATCCACAAAAATTGTGAAGAAGCTCTCAGCTTCACCACAAGTAAATCATGATTTAGATTAGATTTGAATTGAATTGAATTGAATTGAAACATGGTAACATTTTATTTTTTACAATTAATAATAAACATAATACATCTCCTAAGCTAATAAAATAAAATAAAAGAAGAAGAAGAAGAAGAAGAAGAAGAAGAAGAAGAAGAAGAAGAAAAAGAAGAATAAACAGTATTCTTCCTTTGAAATTCTGATGACTTTTTCTTCAATTTTGTTGAGTTGGAGGTATGTGTCAAGTACTATAATCAAACATATTTCTGGACATGGTCTTCACTTGACTGGTGTGTCTACACAAAATGTGTGACTGTGACTACACAATTTTTTTACATATTTCTGGACATGGTCTTCACTTGACTGGTGTGTCTACACAAAATGTGTGACTGTGACTACACAATTTTTTTTTTTTTAAATACTTGTACATCAATTTATTTTTGACACTACACGTCCTTTCCGCCACCACCGCTTCAGTAAACCCCACTGCGTGCACAAGTCTGCGCACAACTGGCGCGCAGGGAAAACGCGACTCAGGAAACGCCGTTGCGTCAGCATTTCCGATGAGACCCGAACTTGCGCTCGTTCGCTCTCGGTTGTTTCCGAGTGGTTCCGTCGGTAGCGCGCGTCGCACTCGTCAATGTGAAGCATTTCCGACGAGACCCGAAGTTGCGCTCGTTCGCTCTCGGCTATTTCCGAGTGGTTCCGTCCGTAGCGCGCGTCGCACTCGTCAATGTGAAGCGTTTCTGATAAGACCCGAAGTTGTACTCGTTCGCTCTCGGCTGTTTCCGATTGGTGCCGTCGGTAGCCTTCGTCAATGTGAACGGACTCGGGCATGCCGTGCCGCCACGCGTGGCACGGATCGTGTGAGCTCGGCTTGCTCTCGGATCGCAGCGTGAAGGGTGTCCTGGTTTTCAGTCTAGGAATCGCATCTATTTGGCTGGTTCGTTTATAGGTATTTCGACAGAGAGCCGTATGCCTGAAAGGGATACACGGTACTTATTCAGAAGCCACGACAATGAAAAGGAAAGCTCCTTTTTGTGTTTAACCTACCCTATAGTAACACTGGTCACTGCTCATTTGTGACAGCTCCTTTTTTTTTTAGCAATTTTTCATTTATTATTTTATTTATGATAACAATGGACGGGCTTACCCTTTGCTGCCCTAAACCTATCATCTGTGTTACATATGCAGTTTCTAAAGAGACCTATCTAGCTAACCTATTCTATAAATTCTCCTACAAAGAAAAAAGTATTGTCGTGGCTTCTGAACTAGTACCTTTTTGTGACACTGAGCTTGGTCAAGATTTGATTCCTGATCTCAAAAAATTCCTCGATGCGAATCTCGCCTCCGGTTTGGATCGACGAAAAGATACTGATGCGTTTAAGAAAGACACGGAGGTTCTCAGTATTAACGAGGAAGGCAGTGATCTTTAACAATGGACGGGCTTACCCTTTGCTGCCCTAAACCTATCATCTGTGTTACATATGCAGTTTCTAAAGAGACCTATCTAGCTAACCTAATCTATAAATTCTCCTACAAAGAAAAAAGTATTGTCGTGGCTTCTGAACCTTTTCTCTTAATGCAGGCCTGTTAAGGGCACTCCGAATTGCGTACCTGACTGACATGAGCCCTTGCGACCGACGTAACTGCTCGTAGTGCGCAATCAGACGACATAATCGACATGACATGCTTGCGTGCTGATTGCGGCTATTGCGACCTGTGTACTTAGTTCGTTTTGTCTGATTGGTCTTGATGCTTCCTTTCATTTGATTCTCTTTGATTATTTCCTGACTACTGTGTTTTTTTCCTTTTAATATCAGAGTCCCATTTATTAGTTTTTTGTTTTTGCTCATCTTATTCGTCTTTGTTTCTATCTGAGTTTTGTTGCTTTGAACTGTCCGTTTGTCCTTGGTATGTTCTATGAGATTATTTTGATTCTTTCCTAGTTTTCTACCTATAAAGGTGTGTCCAAACATAGTCGATCCCTAGTTAGCTTAGTTGGTAGTGCGTCTACCTTGAAAGAGCTAGGCCGCGGGTTCCATTCCCGCCTGGACGGATTTTATCCTGAACGTTCTCAACACTCGTCAGATGTGTGTCAACACGTGCCGTCCTTGAAGGAAATGTTCGTCCTGTCTGATTCCATCAAATACGAGCTCTCCAAGTTTGTCGAGAATTACAGCGAAGGTCTGGCAGAGGCCACTGGAAGTAGTGGCGAAGATGAAGTTACTTTATCCAGCGAGGAATCGATTCCTCCTTTCAAGCATGTGAACTACAAGTACGGGATTCCTCAGCTCATTGAGAACCAAGGCTCGTCAACGGTTTATCGATTCGACGAAACCGTGTCGCTTCGAATCGCGAAGAACGGATGGACTTACAAGAACGTCGACCACACCACCGTAGCGTGTCGCATTCAGCCGCGAGCGGGTTTGGCGGAGCGGAGCCCACACACTGTGTACACTCATACGAGCCTGGACACAGTGCGGGCCGGTATCATCTCAGTCGACTTCCATATCTGTTTGAACTCAGACGTAAGGATCCGGTTCAAGAGAAACAATTTCCCCACGGGCCGTGACCTCTGGGCGGAGTCGGACGAAGGGTTTGAGATCCGTGAGAACAGCTACACCACATTGCTTCACACGTCGCTCTCGTCTTTCCTCGGGGTGAGCAGCAATGTGTACGAGCAGGGCATTGAGTTGCTTCACAAGTTCATGATAGTGACGCCCGACTACTTCCCGATTGTGTCACATCCGAGCGGTCTCACGGTTGACGTGACCAACGAAAACGCGTTTCCGTTTTGCATCACGCAGTACTTCACGACGCGTGAGGTTCTCCCGCGCCGCATCCGGAAGTACTTGCTAAACGCGTGCGTGCTCGTCCGTGGCCAAAACGAAGGGGACATCCTCGTGATGACCCCGACGGGAGAGGCTGTCCTGACCAGTCCGTCCAATGTCGGTCCGTCAACCAGCGTCTCTAGAGAAGACGGAACCGTGACGTGGAAGACAAGGTCCGCGGAAGGGAATCTCTATCAGACTCAAAACGGCCGAACGCTCCTGGAAGAGTCCAGCATGAAAGTGACTCAACGGAGAAACCTACAGGACAACTCGATGCTGCTGACGCGAGAAGATGGACTTCGTATGTGTTTCTGTGAAGACGCAACGCTGTATGTCACCTATGCGGACGGGACACGCTTCACGACGACTGTAACCGTTGAGGACACATCAGAGGATTACGTCCTCGTCAGCATTTCCGTTTTGATCTCCCACGACGACTATTTCACTGTCGTTTACAACTATCGTGAGGAAACCGTAGCAGTTGTCGCGCCGGAGTTCGTCTTGAAGTTCCACACGGATGGAACCTGTCGGATTCAAGCGGACGCGGCCTCTTCCCTCACAGCGGGGTCAGAATATGTTTCCTGGGAGTTGACGGGCCACAGCGGTGACGTCACAGACAGATGCGAGTTCCGTCTCTCTCCCACGAAGGCGGAAACAACCCTGCTCACCGTCCACAATGGAGAGAAGAAGATCAAAGTGGACTGCTCCGGAAATGCCCGAACTTGCCCGACCAGTTGGGATGTCCTTGACGAGGTTTCGTCTGCCGGTCACCTGTCGATGAACAGCGGCAACAGCGTCCGTTCAGAAGCACATCTCGATTGTGAGAACGCTCAGTTCCCACGAAGGCGGAAACAACCCTGCTCACCGTCCACAATGGAGAGAAGAAGATCAAAGTGGACTGCTCCGGAAATGCCCGAACTTGCACGACCAGTTGGGATGTCCTTGACGAGGTTTCGTCTGCCGGTCACCTGTCGATGAATAGCGGCAACAGCGTCCGTTCAGAAGCACGTCTCGATTGTGAGAACGCTCAGCTGGATTCGTCCTTTCTCGTACTCTCTTCGGACTTATCCGGGTTTGAAATCTTGTCGCGCGCCCGGGTTGAATCTGTTGTATCCGCGTTCTTGAACAATGGAATCGAGAGCGGAAAAACCATCATACAAGAGCTGGACACGCTCTGTCCGTACTACTTTAAACTCCTGTCAACCGTTCTTTCGACCAACGCCTCAGGAATGACATCTCTTCTCCGAGGAATAGACCTCTCAGGGAACAATCTTCACAGAAACTTCAAGGAAGAGGGAAACCGAAACATCTTGGGTTTCCCTGTTGGCTGTATGAAACCCGAACAGCTTCCTTCCACGTACGGTTCACACTGGGGGTACCCCTTCCACCGTAAACCTTCCACCGCCTGCCCTCTTCTCACTCAAAGCGTGGCGTACCGTCTCTTCCATCGAGTGACCAAAGGGGGGAACCAAATCGGCGCCCTTTTCCTAGAAGCTCTCGAAGATGAAAGCGAACTGGAGGACTCTAAGTTCGGGAACGCTGATTGGAATGTTGAGATACCCCCCGAAGGCAGCGACCTTATTGAGCGACTCTGCCGTGGCTCTGTGAGCCTGCGTAGCGTCACGGAAGACGATGTAGAGCGCATGCGCCAATGCGTTGCCGCGATGATTAATCGCGCAATCCTATTGGCCAATGTCGAGTGGGTGACGGAGCAGAACGAACGCCTATTGGACGTTCTAGCCAGACGCCCGAGGGAGCGGCCGAGAGCGCGTGGGTGCTCGTGTGTGAGGCTGGTGGGGTGCGAGAAACTGGGTATGGGTATGGGCGATGGAAGGTGTTTCGCTGGGGCTTCGTGAGAGGGGGCGTTCTAGCCAGACGCCCGAGGGAACGGCCGAGAGCGCGTGGGTGCTCGTGTGCCAGGCTGGTGGGCTGTGAGAAACTGGGTATGTGCGACGGGAGGTGCTTCCCCGGGGCTTCTTAAGAGGGGCGGTGTAAACTGAGTGTTTTAATGGAGTTGACAATATTAATCAATGAATTTACTTCTATTAGTTTTGGTGCAGTTCGCAATATTGACTGAACTTACTTCTATTTTTTTATTTAACTTTGTCGTTTGTAATTGAATGGGGCTATGAAAACTGTATTAAAACTGACTGTTTTAAGAGAGTGCATAATATTAATCAATTAATTCACTTCTATTTTTTCGAATCTGTTCCTATTTTTGAAGAATGAGGCTGGAAAATTAAATTAAATTTACTATTATTCATACACATGAATAACAAATAAAAAAATACAAACATGCATTTTTTTTTTTTAATAATAATTATTTCTTTACAATTTAATGTCAACAATAAATAAATAATAAGTGGGATGGATGTAGGAAACAAGATTTTTAAGCTATAAATAATTGTAAATTAATTATTAGAAATAAATAATTATAATTCATGGGAGATATAACATTATTGCATTTGAGTTTACTTATAAATTAATACAACCTTATCCAGTAGTGATAGTACTTTGAATGCACCTGTTCCCAATCCGCCATCTTGAAAAGGGGAAATCTTTTCCGTTTCCGAAAGGAAAACACACCAATATGTAGCAATAATACGGGCAGTGTCCCTGAGGCTGTGAGGGAGCCGTTACAAGACCAGAAGCTTAAACTTGGAAGATGGGGCAGGGGTTCCTTAATGTGTCGATGTTGTTTTCTGGTGATGTTTTTTTTCTTTTTATGCATAAATGGTTTAATTTTGGACTCTATAAAAAAAAAGTAGTTAAAAAATATCTTTACAAAAGCAACGTTGGGCATGGTTAGTATCCGAATGGGTGACCATTAGGGAAATCGCCTGACTTTTCCCATCGAAAACTGGTGTATTCAAAGTTCTACACCGGCTGGCTGAACGAAAAGTGACCGTAGAAGGACTCTCGCACAATGGAAACGTAGTGGTACGACTAGGGCGACTCTAGTGAGAGAGGTCTGCAGGTATCATTTTCATAGGATTGGATTTTATTTAAGGCCCGTCAGTTCACTGGGCCCGTCTTGGAAGTATAGTTTTGAGTAGCCCGTAGTCGCCTGCGAAACCAAACCTATGAAATCACCAGCCTGGTTAGCTTGGTTAGTAGCGCGTCTGTCTTTTAAGCGCTAGGTCGCGGGTTCGATTCCCGCCGGGGGCGGATTTTATCCCGAACGGATAATGTTCGTTCTCGGAACGGCTGGCTTTCTCCAATCCTGTATGCCTTTTCTCTTTGATTTCGGGACGACAAGACCATAGCAGTTACAGTTCCCTATGTCAAACCTCTTCATAAACCTATAAAATACACGAGACCTTGTTTAGACTGCGGAAGTAAAGGGACTTTATTTTAGTCTCATTCGAGCAGGATAAACAAGGTATATTCTATTCTATCATTTTCATAGGTTTGGTTTTACGCGCTATTACACTTCTAATGTGAAACAAGACCGAAGCAGCGCGGTGGTGCGCTAACCCGCGCTAAAGTCGAACGACTGCGTTTCCATTGTGCGAAAGGCTCCAGGATTAACATAAAACTAAAATTATATTTAACAAATAAAAATAGGTAACACAGAAGTTCAATGGAGATATATAAAAGAGGTAAAAAGTATTGTTGTAGGTATAATTTTGTCCGGTCCCACTTGTCGTTCGGAAAAATCGTGTCGTGTGTAGTGGGAACACTCTCATTTAAATTACATTGCCTACAAGGACATTTTGTGTCGTTTGGAAAAAAAATCGTGTCGTGTTTAGTGCGAACACTCTCACTTAAATTGCATTGCCTACAAGGACATTTTGTGTCGTTTGGAAAAAAAAATCGTGTCGTGTTTAGGGGGAACACTCTCATTTAAATTACATTGCCTACAAGGACATTTTGTGTCGTTGGGAAAAAAATCGTGTCGTGTTTAGTGCGAACACTCTCATTTAAATTACATTGCCTACAAGGACATTTTGTGTCGTTTGGAAAAAAAAGTCGTGTCGTGTTTAGTGCGAGCACTCTCACTTAAATTACATTACCTGCAGGACATTCGGGGAGAAAAAATCGGATGAAACTCACGACAAGTGGGAACGGGCTCTTAGAATAGTTAGGCTGCTTGCACACGGGTCATAATGATTCCCACAATTTGAGTTTAAATTAATTAAGTTTAACTCTTTTATTTAGTATTAGGTAAATATTTAAATCTTAAGTATACTTATGTCTTATATTATAAAAACTCTGTAAATAGACCTTGCCAAAAGGCCTATTATATCTAAAATAAATAAATAAACTCTTGGATGAAGCAATTCGATTGGATCAATTCATATAGACCTTGCCAAAAGGCCTATTATATCTAAAATAAATAAATAAACTCTTGGATGAAGCAATTCGATTGGATCAATTCATTTTTTTTCTCAAATTATTTGTGGTAAAACAGAGTTTTTTCACAACTTTTGTGGATATCACAACATTACCAAGTGCCTCCTTTGCAAACAATTTCCATATTTCAATAATCTTTTTACAGCTGCTGAAACCTGTCATATGACAGATCTACTATTATATGTACTGGTAATGCCGCCACTGGTCGCTACTCGATTAAAGCAGCTACTCAATTGTCCTCACGAGATGACAACGTGAAGGTGTTTACCTTGGCCACCGTCCTACTTGATCTCACGAATCAACTCGACGACTACTACGTACTGAACGCGGGAACCGCGAGCACGAACATAATCAACGCACGAGATCACGCGAAGTTAGCGTACGGCTTGGAGCAAGGCAAGACACACTTGTGGGAGACAACACTGG
>NW_007381166.1:3635-15664 GCF_000475195.1 Diaphorina citri | reverse complement strand
AAAAAAAAAAAAAAAAAAAAAAAAAAAAAAAAAAAAAAAAAAAAAAAAAAAACAACGTACCTACATATTTTTAATGTCTTTAGGTTTGAGAGCTAAATTTGACCTAAATATGTAGAATTGTGGATAGACTAATGGGGAAAAATCTACCTAGGAACATTTCCATTGCTACCTGGGTATTTATATACCTATTCTAAAATTGAACTAACCACAAGGACAGTGCCTATCATACAATCTAGGTAAACTTGATATCTAGTCAAATTGGGTATCCTACCTTTTGTCTAGGGAAAACAAGATTAATACTTCATCACAGTCAAAATTGCGTTTGAGTTGGGAATAACAGAATTTTCTACTGCTCTGTTCAGGATGTCCTCTAGCTTTTCCTCACTCAATGGGATCTGCAAAATTTCTCTGAAAAAGACCAGACCAAGAGAAATTTTAATAATCGCGAAGAAAAAATTTGGGTGTCTAGGATATGAAAAAATCCTTCCTTTTTTCCAAACTTATTAGAAGCTTACAAGCCAACAAGCTTATTAAAAGATCTAAAAAGTTACTTCTATGGAAAAGGTATGCTATGAAAGCCGAGTCCACACCGAATATCATACGGGCACAGGTCACTAGCGCTGTGTATAAAGAAGACATTGGATAGAATACTTCATTGAATACAAGGTACATTAATTTTATCACATTACAAAAGTTAATAAAAGGAGGCTCGCCTTAAAATAATATCCAGGGATTTCATTTCTAACACACAAACAAATGGATATTATCTTGGTGATAGGACTGAAAATAATGCGAGTATGGGTATATCCAAGTCACAAAAGATCTTATCAGGTTGAAGTGACATGGAGCTCATTAATAGCCCATGTGATGGCTTTGTTTACAACAATAGAGATGTAATAATCCGGTACAACTTACTCTAATAACTGCGCCTGTCTTGTATCTTGTATAGGTATCACCGTATGCACTTGCTTAACTCGTCGAATATGATCTTGCCAGCTGACTAGATTGTCTTTCAAGGCTGGCCAATCATTCCTGAGGAGGAGAGGGAGATGTCTTTTAGTACAGTGGTTAGTTTTCTTTTTATCTACATATCTG
This sequence comes from Diaphorina citri, assembly GCF_000475195.1. Classification (NCBI taxonomy): domain Eukaryota; kingdom Metazoa; phylum Arthropoda; class Insecta; order Hemiptera; family Psyllidae; genus Diaphorina; species Diaphorina citri. Next base: position 14,569 of record NW_007381166.1, on the reverse strand, counting down.
ATAATAAAATGTCTTGTAAGCTGTACCAAGTGAACTTTTTAGAAAGTTGGAACCCTTTATCTGACCAGAACAAAATGTGGATACCGCGAACAAACCGCGGATACCGCGAATAAGTCACGGATAGCGCAAACAAACCGCGGATACCGCGAATAAGTCACGGATAGCGCGAACAAACCGCGCAATTTTGATTATGATACTTCCAAGGTTGGTTGTAACATGCTATAATAAAATACTACAGTAACCAAGCCTCAAATAAATAGATAAATACTTGGTTGAGATTTAAACTCGCGGTCTCTCACTTGGGGGGCGAGCACCATCACCAAGGTCCATTAATTTTATTACATTACAAAAGTTAATATAAGGAGGCTAGCTCGAAACACTTTGTGCTACTACCATACCTTCTTACTGAAAATCACTAAAATCTACAGAGGATATTCTGGAAAGCTTTATAGAGACATCAGGGACTCACATAAGAAAGTGGATGGGTAGAAGATCTTCTTCAGGAGAAAGAATCCTGCCACCATAAAAAAACTAACAATAATAAACAATCCCAAGCATAATACCTTTATCATATGGGCGTCCATTGACTAAAATCTACAGAGGATATTCTGGAAAGCTATATAGAGACATCAGGGACTCACATAAGAAAGTGGATGGGTAGAAGAGCTTCTTCAGGAGAAAGAATCCTGCCACCATAAAAAAACTAATAATAATAAACAATCCCAAGCATAATACCTTTATCATAAGGACGTCCATTGTCAATGTTAAGTCGGAGAGCCAAGTTCAAATTGAGGAAGTGAGTCGTGTAGAGCTTGCTACAATTCTTCTCAACACAGGAACACGTCTGGTGAAGGTCTGCATAGAAATCATCCACACAGCATTGATCAAACGATTCTGTAATGTGCTGGTCTTCTAGCTCTTCTTTTCTAAAAATAAAGAATGAACAGGAAAATATATTCAAGTTGAAAAGTCGATGTTTAAAAATTTAGTCAGTGGTCTTTTTACTTCAAAATACCAAAGTTAAGCACCACTGAGCTTTCTGTATAATAACTATAGTGTTTATCTATACTGCTCGCTTAGAAAAAAATTTAGTCAGTGGTCTTTTTACTTCAAAATACCAAAGTTAAGCACCACTGAGCTTTCTGTATAATAACTATAGTGTTTATCTATAGTAATCTATACTGCTCGCTTAGAACTCAAAAGTCCCTTTACTCCAACAGTAGGCTACTACTATTTACCGTGGTCAAATTCTCAAATTATATTGATAAAATTCCATACTTCGGCTGAGATTGAACAAAGTCCCTTTACTCCAGCAGTAGGCTACTACTATTTACCGTGGTCAAATTCTCAAATTATATTGATAAAATTCCATACTTCGGCTGATATTGAATCCACACCCTCCTGTTTACCAGGCAAGCGTCTTGATCACTACACCACCGAGGGTAGGGTGATGGTTAAAAGGAGCCAAAGTTCCAAATATGAGTGGAAATAAAATACAATAATGTACACTTACTGCAATTGAAACACATTCTTCCAGAACTCTGATAATAAATGTCTTGTAAGCTGTACCAAGTGAACTTTTTAGAAAGTTGGAACCCTTTATCTGACCAGAACAAAATGTGGATACCACGAATAAGTCACGGATAGCGCGAATAAACCGCAGATATCGCGAACGAACCGCGGATATCGCGAACGAAACCGCGGATACCGCGAAAGAACCGTGAATACCGCGAACAAACCGCGGATACCGCGAAGGAACCGTGAATACCGCGAACGAACCGCGGATATCGCGAACAAACCGCGGATACCGCGAAAGAACCGTGAATACCGCGAACAAACCGCGGATACCGCGAAGGAACCGTGAATACCGCGAACGAACCGCGGATATCGCGAACAAACCGCGGATACCGCGAAAGAACCGTGAATACCGCGAACAAACCGCGGATATCGCGAACGAACTGCGGATATCGCGAACGAAACCGCGGATACCGCGAAAGAACCGTGAATACCGCGAACAAACCGCGGATATCGTGAACAAACCGCGGATAACACGAAAGAACCGTGAATACCGCGAACTAATACGGCGGATATCGCGAACGAACCGCGGATATCGCGAACGAAACCGCGGATACCGCGAAAGAACCGTGAATACCGCGAACAAACCGCGGATATCGCGAACAAACCGCGGATAACACGAAAGAACCGTGAATACCGCGAACTAATACATGAACACAGAGGAATCGATGAGAACCTTCTAGCTTGGAAATTGAAGGGGAGATGAACAAATGAGGTTCAAAACCACTGTCAAAATGTAGGAGAAACCTCTCCTCAACCCCCTACATTTCCCCTGATATCCTACTATCATTTTGATAGTAGGGGGTCAAGGGGAGATTTCTTCATACCTAGATTTTTGTCAGAGCTCATTCTCTCTTCTGCTTTCAGGTTGGAAGGTTCTCTATTCTCTGGTCCCTCTCTGTGATATCCTCAAATATTTCAACACGATTTTCTGAATACCAAGAGTTCCCATTTGAGTATTTAAGATTGGAAGGAGTCTTTCTAATGTAACTTTTCACGAGGAATCGATTGGTGTACATATTAGATGTCTAGGAATGACGGTTAACAAATTATGCGCTTGTAACGAGTCAAAGTCAAAACATTTTCATTGTAAAAAAAAAAAAACAAACAAACAAACGGACTTACTGATCAACATTCTGCAGTAAATACTGCGTGGCTAATGTGACTACTCGACCTCTGCTAGTAATGTTCACATCAAACTTGTTCGAGAAGATCATCTGTTTCATGAAACTAGTGATGTCTGCAGTATCCATCTTGCTGAAATAGGGGGAACTCTTCTTGAAGAACTCTACCATTTCATCCACTATTTTGCCGTCTGCTGTAGCGTTCTGAAATGGAAGAACAGCGGAGTGAGCTACTTGAATTCCAAGTACATATTAACTTATTTATTAACTCGAGAATTTTCCATTTACATCATGGTTCATATCACCATAACTTTCGACTGGCTTGTCCGACTTTAATAAAAAAAAAGCCAAACTGTTACAAGGAAAATTGGTCATTGGATTTTGGTCAAATAGGAACTGAACTACTGCAATTTTCCCCGATTTATACCTCGTTCAAGGCTCTTTAGTACTAAGAGTTACTATATATGGGTTTTACCCGTTGATTTGTTAATCAATCAATCAATCAAGACCCACAGCTATCCTTATTATAGAGCTCTCTACAATATAATTAGAGCCTGAGAAACCTACCGTATGCTGTGTAATGTGTATGTATGATTGTATCAAACACACAGAGGGAAACAAAAAAACGATCGGTAATAGGAGAGAGTACTCTTTTCTTATCTGAAGAAGAAAAAAAAATCTTTGAAAAAGTTACCATAGACTGTTCATAGGAGTTGAGATTTTTCATCAGCAGTCGATAGTAGACGGAAGATAGATTGACTGCTGATTTCAAATGAGGAGGTAACGATTTGAGAAGTCGAATCAGAGACTGCAATGTACTATCAGTCAATATCGGATCGATTGAGTCTAGAATGTGGCCATCTAACAGGGACTTGTAATTTATCTCTGTGGGGAAAGAAATATAAATTTCAGTTAATTATTTATTTATGGAGATGGAATGATTGTGTGAATCAAGGCTTGGGTGCGTAAAATTCATTAGGATACGAGGTACACAATAGGGCTGCCTGGAAGAGACTGACAAGAAACGCCGACCCTATTTAAATAGGAAAAGGCTAGGAAGAAGAAGATTTGGTTTCTACTTTTCTATTCAACTGGGATAGGGGGATGATAAATCACACAAAAGTGAATTTTGTATATACCACGTACGTGTGATGTGGGAAGTTATTTTGGACACTTAATTTAATTAAAGTCATTACACTCATTACCTAATGAACTTTGGACATAGGAAAATATATCTAAAGGAATAGGACAATTAAAAGAAGAAAAAAAAAAAAAAAAAAAAAAAAAAAATCTTACCTGGAGAGGTGACAGTAACTTTGATAAGAAGTTTGAGATGATCCTTGAGTGTCATGTTGGCCAAACTGATAGGCGGAGAACTTTCAAAACTTTGAACAAACTTGAACAGGGACGTAAAGCTCTGATGATTAGAGCCTGGTAACTTTTCGAATATCTCTTGGGTAAATCTGGTAGAAAAAGAGGTCATTTGGGTTAATTAATATTCTTAATTCAACTCTCGTACGAATGTAATGCAGCATTATACACGCATGCTACGCCACTAGTAATGTTAAAGTAAAGAAATGCCCACGCCCACAGTTTTTAATGTGTGATCATTGAAATCTCTCTCTTTTCTTTTGAATCAAGCCTTTATCGTTGTAAAGTTTTTTTTCCAAATCACTTCTTTCTTCTTTATACAACTACAAACGTATAAAGCTATCATCTATGTACATTGAATGGTACGGTACCTCTAATCTAATCTAATCACAAAAAAGGAGTAAGCGACTCGCTCATTTCGACTCTTGTTCAGAGGTCTTTGAATTTTTTAGCGCGTATGACGTCATAGGAGTTTCCGATATAAACAGAAAAAAAAATTCCAGGATCCTGGAATTCCACAAAGATTACTCATTTCTCAGTTGAATCAAAAATTTTGAATCCAATTTAAAACTAAAAAGTCTGTTGTTAATATAAAGGACGAAAACAATGTTCCTTATGATGGACACCCTATTTATTAATAGAGCTGCTGGTTCTTAAGGCGTGTCCACACATAGTCGACTGGCGTTCGATCGACATCGACTGAACCATCCACACTGCCTCGATAACATAGGCCGGTCGACACAGCTTTAGAAGCTAAAAAAAACTCGTTGAATTTACCTCTGTCCCGTGCACTCGTTGATATAATGCTCTCACAATGTTGTATAGCATAGATGTTCTTGCTTAGGAGAAGCCCATGTACGTATTTCCTATAGACATCCTGCACGGGTACACATTGAAACAGTCTGGCTTGGAGTAATCTCAAATCCTCGAGTAGATTGTGAACAAACTGGATGTTGAATGGACTCATGTTGGTTTCTATGGAGGCCACTACTTTGTTGAGAATCTCGTTGGCTGTGTCTGGGTTGGTTCTGTTCTTGTACACGAACTCCCAGGTGTGATCGATGTTGTATCGTTGTAATATGTTGCTGCCTGGAATAACCGAGGAAAGTATGTTTAAGCGTTTGTAAAAAAACGGGGAGGAAGAAGAAGAAAAAGAAGGAGGAGGAGAAGGAAAATAAGAAGAACCGGGCTATTTATTCCCCAAATCTTTGTCCATTTTAAACATTTTTGAACGGTGTACATTAGACCTGAAATTTTATTTCAGATCAATTAGAAAAAAAAAACAACAATATTGATCAATTGGGCCCCTCTGTGTAAGATAGCTATAAGTTTACCTTGATTGGCAATGGCAATTTTCCAATTAAACAGTTTATTCTGTATGCTTACTGTTTCATCTTCAGATGTTTTGCTTGGGGACTTGAATGTATGAAGTACCTCGACATTTCCTACAATGCTTTTAGGCACATGGCTTCAAAACTATCAAACTCAAACTGTCGAGAACAAATGAAATTTTTTAAGAATCCATCTTTTGAATGATACTCACAAGCAAGGATAGCATCCATATGTTTGAGTCTGCCCAACATCTCCACGCTCACATCCAGATTCGTGACCAAGGCTAGCGTCTGATTTATCCTCTCATACTGCTCGGGCTCATTATTTCTACACGCCAACACACTAGCTATCACCACACTACTCAGATCGTTAGCATCCTCACACAGGAGTCGCCAGTTGAAGCGCTTCGTGAACAGATACAGGTATACAATGCTATCTACCGAGAGTTGCTTGAAGTAGTTGAGTACGAGAGATTTCTTGAAGTCTCGCCCGTGTAGATGGGCCATACGCTCGAGATAAGGTATGATCTTGTGCGTTAGGTCGGAGAGAAACACATGCTCTTTCTGAAATATGAAAGAAGGAATGCAATCAAATCATGAATTATTTGTGGTGAAGCAATTTCCTCTTCACAACTTTGTGCGTATCACAGTATTACAAGTATTTCATTTACTCAATCATCACGTTTATCATCGCTCGTTTCTTTGACCTGTAATTTCGTCACTGATCGCTACTCGAGTCAAGTAGCTATTGTCCTCAGATGCTGAGTGCACCCCGAACTCTCTAAGCACAAAGCCGAAAAAACTTCGACACCAGGAAAGAGATCGTCGCCTTAATCACAAGGTACACCATTCGAGGTAAATTCTAATTATTTCTACTAGCATCAGAAAATTTCCTTACCTTGCTAGTCAACAGGATCATACGTTTGGCAGGCTCAATGTTCTGCAACTGTTCTAGCGTCATATAGGACAGTTCATCTTCGTAGGAGAACACAATCGATTCCAACGTCAACAAATCACAATGCAAAGCGTCCAGTCCGCCAATGTTCTTATCGAGTGCTATCTTCACCAACTCAATGCCTACTTCTACAAGACCACTTCGCTCCACTACAGCTTTGACTCGCTTCTCATACCAGTTCATGATGATCTCTTTGGTATACTCTAGGATAGGTGGTTCAGTGATATCTATATCTTCAATGTAGGAACCCCATTTCAGCTCGCACCAGTCTTTGTCACGCAGGTTTTTCTGTTCCCAAGTGTGCGGTGTCCCGTCACTACTGCACTCGGGAAGGAGGTCTCTGAAAAAGTAGAACAAGGACGATTTTAAAAACTTACAATGAACTAGGACTCCGTATGTGCAAGGAAACAAGAAAAGACTTTGGGAATTTATTTTCAATGTATTGCATTCAACCAAATATCAAACTTTCCAACCAACAGTTTTAAAATGCACACCTGCTATATCCTTCACCCTATTGACATACATGGGTACTTTATAAGAGGTCAGTGTTTTTATTCAGTATTTTCCAGAGCGATATTTTGGAGAAAAAATCTAATGAATTGTGAATAAAAACCTTACTTGTAAACTTTAGGATCACAAATCTCCGGAAAGTTGTCGAGAAAATGCAGCCAATAGGGGAGAACCTGTTCTCCATGGAATGTGAGAATATATTCGACTGCCCTGGCATTTGACTCGCGGGCATACTCTATGGCAGATCGGACACCAGACTGAAGACGAAACTTGTCGTACTTGTCTTTCTCATAGGCTTCGTCCGCCACGCCAGGAACTTCAATAATCATCAAAAAAAAAAAAAAAAAATGTGAGCAACCTCCGCGGCCTTCAGTGCAATAGTCCTAAACAAAATGGATGCGGTACACAAGGGACCAAGAAGAGACCACCTTAACATCCGTAGACGAGTGGTAGTTGCACGCCGGAGGTCCCAGGTTCGATTCCCGGCGGGGTCGAAACATTCGGTCCAGAAACTTTTTATAGTTTTGAATTTCGCCGAAAAATACATAGATTTGAACCATATTATCTCTTGACACCCAGTTTGTCAGTGACTAGACCACACGTCACACAGTCAACATTTGGGCGTGAATCGATGGAAATTAACACCACACAGTCTCCGCGTAGTCTTTTATGTTACGAGTATTCTATAAGTGAAGGCATTAAGGAGCGCAGTAGCGCTCCACCCCACCAAGTCAAAACAGTTTGGAAGCGCTACTAAGAGATATTTAGCATTCCCAGAAATGAAGCTTCTGTGGAGCATTTGATCCGATGAGTAAAGTCATAGCATGCTGCTTGACAATCTGATATACGTCCAAGTTGTACTTGTCTGCTAGGAACAAGGCTAGGGATAGCATTTCTCCTGAGTCACTCCTGCGGGAACAAATAAATGTTGGTGTTTACAAATGTCGGGACATTGATCATTAGGCCATTTTCCTACGCGGGTCCCAATATTTTTCTTCAATGGAACTGCTGGCTTTAAAGGCTGGACAGGAATTTAGGTGTGCTTGTTTCATGGAACAGTTAAGGGAACATAAAGGACAGTTAGGAGAGTTTTTGATATCTATTCTATGGAGGTGTTGAGACAGAGAGTCGTGCACCGTGAGAAGGAAATGATCGACAGATGCCTTCCACGGTAAATTTGGAATGATGTAGGAACAAATAAATACTTTGGTTAAAGAACAAGAGGACCTACGGTAAACAAAAAATCTAAAAATCTGGTCTGGAGAACCCTCCATCCTTACATTGCAAGTCCCAGCACAGTATCTTCTCGGTAGATCGGATCTGTTATGAATCTCCTCACATCCACTCCGCATTCAAACCTCTTCAGTTGTTCAATACAGGAGAATTGCTCTTCGTATTGGACATGTCTCGTGAACAATTTGACCGCAGCTGATTCCTGAACGTTTGGATCCTGTACGATTTTCTTCATAGCATTGATCACCTGTACGGAAAAGTCAGTCAGGATTAGATTTTTACCTCACAGCATTGATCCTCTGAACGGAAAAGTCAACGTCAGGAATTTATTCGATTTTTACCTCACAGCATTGATCACAGTGATTAGTGAATGTCAGTACGTTGTACTAAATATATTGATGAGGGAAAAAATCACCCAATCTGGGGAAAAAAATGATGGCTATAGGTGTAAGGAAAGAAATTAATGTCAGGACTTGTACGATATTTCTTGATGGGGAAAAAATCAAGCTTTCGCCGAATGGTGTTGGCAGAGTAAAGAAAAGACATCTTTTTGTATCTGCCATACAGTACTTTCGTAAGTAAAAGTTTGAAGTGAATACCCTTGACAGTCAACAATGTTACTTACATTGTTACAGTCAACAATTTTATTAAAATAATAATAATAATAATAATAATAAAAATAAATAAATAAAAAAAATCGAAGGGTAAAGGAGCTGTCTCTCCTCGGGACATAGTATTGAGTTTCGGGACAGAACATCAAATTATCACTGACCACAAAAAAAAGACCATCTTTAAAGGGAAACCAACCTCAGTGGTGTAGTGGTTAGCACGGTGGACTTCGGATCTGGAAGTTGGTGGTTCGAGTCCAAGTCAAGTCATGAAATTTAGCGTATTATTTTAAGCGGGGAACGACATTTGTGACAAGCAATAAATTTATGCTCAACACAATTAAAATTCCTTTTTAAAGGAAATTTTACCAAAAATCCTCACTTACCTGATGGGGAGGCAGATGAACGACTGTCGGATCCACGGATCTCAAATGATGCAATGCAAAACACAGCAAGGCGGCTCTGCAAGTGAATTCAGTGAGAGGGATATTGTTGAAACACTCTTCACTGGCCGCCACATCTTGAAGACATAGCAGATAGGTGAGAGCTAAGGCCGAGTCCACACCGAATATCATACGGGCACAGGTCACTAGCGCTGTGTATAAAGAAGACATTGGATAGAATACTTCATTGAATACAATACAATACAATACAATACAATAAAAGGCCCACTCCGAGGCTAAGGTGAAGGGACGAAAAGCCCTAAAGGATGGGTTAAGCTTGTACGAAAGGGGCAATTTTGAAACGCCTACTTCCAAGGTTGGTTGTAATATGCTATAATAAAATACTACAGTAACCAAGCCTCAAATAAATAAATACATGCCTTGGTTGAGATTCAAACTCGCGGTCTCTCACTTAGGGGGCGAGCACCATCACCAAGGTCCATTAATTTTATTACATTACAAAAGTTAATAAAAGGAGGCTAAATCGAAACACTTTGTGCTACTATCATACCTTCTTACTGAAAATCACTAAAATCTACAGAGGATATTCTGGAAAGCTATATAGAGACATCAGGGACTCACATAAGAAAGTGGATGGGTAGAAGAGCTTCTTCAAGAGAAAGAATCCTGCCACCATAAAAAAAAACTAATAATAATAAACCTTTATCATATCCCAAGCATAATACCTTTATCATATGGGCGTCCATTATCAATGTTAAGTCGGAGAGCCAAGTTCAAATTGAGAAAGTGAGTCGTGTAAAGCTTGCTACAATTCTTCTCAACACAGGAACACGTCTGATGTAGGTCAGCATAGAAATCATCCACACAGCATTGATCAAACGATTCTGTAATGTGCTGGTCTTCAAGCTCTTCTTTTCTAAAAAATCAAGAATGAACAGGAAAATATAGTCAAGTTGAAAAGTCGATGTTTAAAAATTTAGTCAGTGGTCTTTTTACTTCAAAATACCAAAAATAAGCACCACTGAGCTTTCTGTATAATAATTATAGTGTTTATCTATACTGCTCGCTTAGAACTCAAAAGTCCCTTTACTCCAGCAGTAGGCTACTACTATTTACCGTGGTCAAATTCTCAAATTATATTGATAAAATTCCATACTTCGGCTGAGATTGAATCCACACCCTCCTGTTTACCAGGCAAGCGTCTTGATCACAACACCACCGAGGGTAGGGTGATGGTTAAAAGGAGCCAAAGTTCCAAATATGAGTGGAAATAAAATACAATAATGTACACTTACTGCAATTGAAACACATTCTTCCAGAATGAAGTGGTGGCTGTCAAGTTAAGGAATTGAGACACGGAGAACAAACCAGGAGATTCCTCCGGTTCGGAACTTGCTGCCTCGTGAAATTCATCCAGACTATCCACAGTAGTGTTTACATTAGCATAGCGTAGTTCTGACTTGAGTTCTAATAGTTTGAGAAGGTATTCGGAATCGGCATGGGTCAGCGCGAATGTAGCCAGCTTCTGACGGATGTCTATTTGCGTCAAATCGTTTCGACACGCTGAAATCAAAATTCAATGTGAATTAGGTATACAATTTATGATGCTGACGCTTTTTTTTTGAGAGGCTGACCCCATTACAACTACAGGGTGGTGCATTTTTATTGATCAATATTTGAACCTTTTTCATAGCATCTGAGATTACATAGAATGCGAAAGTCCTTTCAACATGAGACACACTAGACGGGGTAAATAAATTGAAAGACTTTTAATTTTTAAACGATAGAAATTAAATTTTCATTAAAAAAAAAAAAAAAAAAAT
>NW_007381166.1:0-3528 GCF_000475195.1 Diaphorina citri | reverse complement strand
CATGTTAAAAAAAAAAAAAAGAGCATTGTTGGACACTATGCCAAAACAGTATCTGAGTATGCTTGGAGGTAATAAAAGATACATGAGATGCTAGAACCTAACCCAAGGCGAAGAAAAAGCAAACATGGTAAGATTGGCAAAATAAATTTTATGATATTTGAGAATAACTTACCTTTCTTGTAAGTAATTCCTCAGGAGTTATACTTTGAACTGCTAGTAGTCTGTAGCTGGAATTGACAACTCGATTCTTTTTCTTCTTTGGTGCAGATCCCATATCAAACATTGACAAGCTTGCTGTCTTCAAAGCCAAGTACAATTTCCAAGCCAGGCCTCCTTCATAATGGAATTCTTCTAACACACTATCATCTTCCCCTCCCCTCTTGATAAATTCAAAGTTATGTTCAAGAGTGAGCAAACAATTTTCTTGCCTTGGTGAAGGCAATGTCACTACCCCTTCCAGTTGTTCTCCTTTGTCTCCCAGATAATTTACAAATGTGTCATAGTGATGAATGGTCAAATATTTATCATGAGAGCACACTGCAAGATGTTCCTCATCCCACCAGTTGATATCACATGGAGGATTAGCTAGCAAGTGTTTCTTAATAAAAATCAGGGCTGGTAAAGACCATATGCTGACCATTTACAAATGTGTCATAGTGATGAATGGTCAAATATTTATCATGAGAGCACACTGCAAGATGTTCCTCATCCCACCAGTTGATATCATATGGAGGATTGGCTAGCAAGTGTTTCTTAATAAAAATCAGGGCTGGTAAAGACCATATGCTGACTGAGCCACAGGTGTGTACACAGGCAAGCTTGGAACCTAGTGGGGATACTTTCATTCTGTAAATGTAGTTGTCTCTTGTCTTGCTGAATAGGCTGGTGATATATTTAAAATAGCTCACACTAGTATTGGGAATTTTATCTGGAATTGATAACTTGTAATAAGGATGGTCTGTTAGCATTCTCCATACACTGAGACCCATATTGCCACAGGTTGGATCTTGACCCGTATAGTTGACAGCATAGGAAATATAGAATACCTTATGAGCAGGGTGAAAGTTAATGTCTGTAACAGGATATGGAGCAGGGACCCATATTGCCACAGGTTGGATCTTGACCTGTATAGTTGACAGCATAGGAAATATAGAATACCTTATGAGCAGGGTGAAAGTTAATATCTGTAACAGGATATGGAGCAGACATACTTACTAGGTAGTTCTGTATACTATAGCTTGAGACAGGAGTGTACCTCCATTGTCTTTGATAAACCCTGTCTGCATCCATTCCATACGTTTTGGCCAGACTCAATGCTTCTTCATATTCTTCTTTATTGATCTGAAAATAAAATAAGTCAATTAACACAAACATGTTAAAAAAAAAAAAAAGAGCATTGTTGGACACTATGCCAAAACAGTATCTGAGTATGCTTGGAGGTAATAAAAGATACATGAGATGCTAGAACCTAATCCAAGGTGAAGAAAAAGCAAACATGGTAAGATTGGCAAAATAAATTTATATGATATTTGAGAATAACTTACTTTTCTTGTAAGTAATTCCTCAGGAGTTATACTTTGAACTGCTAGTAGTCTGTAGCTGGAATTGACAACTCGATTCTTTTTCTTCTTTGGTGCAGATCCCATATCAAACATTGACAAGCTTGCTGTCTTCAAAGCCAAGTACAATTTCCAAGCCAGGCCTCCTTCATAATGGAATTCTTCCAATACACTATCATCTTCCCCTCCCCTCTTGATAAATTCAAAGTTATGTTCAAGAGTGAGCAAATAATTTTCTTGCTTGTCAGGCGTTCACTGAGTCTCTTCTCTTCACTGATCAATTGAGATTCTGCCAATTCAAATTCTCCCAGGGAATCGTTGTGAGGATTGAACGGTTCCTTGGGGAGTGATTTCTTCCTGTGAATTATGTTTTGTGTTACTTGTTGAGCAAATGAATTGAAGTCTACAGAATGGATTTCCGCAATTTCAACTGCTTCGTTGGCGGATTGGTTTGGTATTTCCGGAACTTCAACTGTTTCCTTGGCGTCAGGCGTTCACTGAGTCTCTTCTCTTCACTGATCAATTGAGATTCTGCCAATTCAAATTCTCCCAGGGAATCGTTGTGAGGATTGAAAGGTTCCTTGGGGAGTGATTTCTTCCTGTGAATTGTGTTTTGTGTTACTTGTTGAGCAAATGAATTGAAGTCTACAGAATGGATTTCCGCAATTTCAACTGCTTCGTTGGCGGATTGATTTGTTATTTCCGGAACTTCAACTGCTTCGTTGGCGGATTGGTTTGGTATTTCCGCAACATAATAATAATAATAAATAAATAAAAATACAGAAGCAAACATGGACTACTGCGTTTGATTCGATCATGCGAAGAAGTTTAAATATTTGTCACGAGAAATCTGATCCATTGGACATCCGTACCTACAAAATGTTGCATCACTTAATTGAAAACAATGATTTATCCTTTTATGACAAAAGATACCTCTAAGTGAAATAATGGTCACCCGACAAACAAGTACAATGTCATATGTATATATATTTTAAATTGAATGTCTTGTAACAAGACTGAGGAGTAGTAATGAGATTAGGTATAGGTATGTAATATGATTAAGAGTAGGTAATGTAGGTATGTATCTAGGTAAGGTGTGGGGATCTTCAGATAGCATTACATAAGGAAAATTTTGTCCAGGAACCCAAGAAGAACTGCCAGATCGATCTCTAGATATGTTCGATTAGTGAATAAAATCGGGTTTGAATTTCTTTTGAAAGAAAACTGGTTTGTTTGTTCTTATCTACACACGTAACTTTAGATTTTACTCTGGTCCGGATAAGCTTGAGTGAACATCACAAGAGAAATTGAGATTGTGAAGTTTGATTTGAGAGATAGCAGAAAGAATCTTGTTTCTAAAATATGTAAGACCCATTATAATGCTGAAAAAAAGTTGTTGGTTTACTACTAGGGTGGAAAGTTTATGGACTGCTGAGGTAAAGGGACTAGTCCCACTCGAGGTGAAAAAATACCATATTTTCTCTAGTAAGAGGAGCTGCAGGTGATTTCAAATTTCCATGGCAGATTGGTTTGGTATTTCCGCAACTTCAACTGTTTCCTTGGCAGATTGGTTTGGTATTTCCGCAACTTCAACTGTTTCCTTGGCGGATTGGTTTGGTATTTCCGCAACTTTAACTGCTTCGTTGGTTACTTCTTTGGCAGCTGTAGGATCAACAGGAATCGGTTCTGGCTCAACAGCTAGGTTTTTAATCTCGGGCTCGAGATTAGTATTTACCGTTTCCTTAGTGATCGCGGTTGATTTTACCTGTTCAGTAACGTTCTCTTGACTTTCAGAATAGTTTTCTGCCTTTTGCGCTACTGATTCAATCTCACTAATGGAATTGGGTTCAACTGTAATCGAAGTTTGTTTCTCAGGATTCTCGGACTCGGATACTTTTTCATTGTCAGATTTCTCTTGTACAGTGATTTCACTATCGAGTTTTGTGTTGATATCAGTTTTTGGTTCAGC
>NW_007381165.1:13729-15725 GCF_000475195.1 Diaphorina citri | reverse complement strand
AGAATGAGTTTGTAGAAGGTTTCATCATTAGCAGGCAAATTTTGGCATGATCTATACACACATATGACAAGTAATTTGTAGAACTTTGATTTAAATGTCAACCATACTGAATCTATTCCGGGGGCACTCTTGTTTAATTGCTTAATGGAAATTTTGTAGTGTTCAAAGAAAGAGTTATTTGTGTATATCAGGGCTCCACCAGATCTATTATCATTTCTGTCATCACGGTAAAGAGAATATCCATTTAATTTGAAAATATCACTTGGAAGTTGATCTTTTAACCAAGTTTCAGATAGCATGATAACTTTAGGGGCTTGTTTAAGGCTAGCCAAGTATGCATTCAAGTCTAGAAATTTTGCATTCAGAGATGCAATATTGGTATATAAAATGCTTATCTCTTGAACTGAACTATTATCAGGAAGAATAGTAGGAGTGTTGTGAGCAGGAATAGGAATAATGGATGGAATACCTTTGATGTATTTTAGGGTAATATTTTTTTCACCTGAATTTTTACGTTGAATAAGCTTAGCTTTGACCTGATTTAGAAATTGTCTTTCTTCTTTTGATTTATCATCATTGATTTGGATATTGGAATATTTAGCATGACCTTTGATTTTATTGCGGTGCCTTAGTATTTTGTGGACAAGAAAAACCGATTGTAGTTGTACTCTCAGAGTATATTTATTGCAATTTTTATATTTGTAGATTGTTTCATAGGTTACAAATTTGTTAATATTGGAATCAATAAATTTCAGAATATCACAAATTATAGTAGGCACATCAGTGGGATCATCTATGAACAAACCTTTTATGATGATGCTTTTGCTTTTTTGAAAGGTTGAATCAATCTTATCTGATCTAGTATTTTGATCAATGGTAGTAAGCTTTGGTAAGTTATTTAGAGAATTGATAATGGATTTTAAATGCTTGATGTTGCTGTGATAGCTTGGTAACGTGGGAATAAAATTTGATTTTTTAACACAAGCAATGTCTTGGGGAATATTAGGTATCATTAGAGTTGACATGATTAGGATAAACAGAGTTACTAACATTTCCACAAATATATATTTCAAAGAACACTTGTTTTGGTTTAGATTTGTAGCAAACTTAGTTTAGATTTGTATCGGACAATGTCCTATGATTGCACTGAGATTTGAGTACTTACGGGTACACTGTTGCACACAATATGGTAACACCAAAAGATTAAGAGTAAATTACAGCTCTACCTAATCAGTTAATTAGTTCTTACTTATAAGTAAACAAAATGTATGGATTACTATGTATGGGGGGGGGGGGAGTTTCAAACCTAGCCTAAACTAACCTAAAGAAATAAACATAAGAACCTTGACTAAGAAAAAGAAAATTAAACTTGGAAAACAAATAAAAACTAAACTTTTCAGTTAGAAATGAAACTAAATAGGAAATAAGGGAAAGTAATGCACTTAATGGGTATTAAACAAGATAGTACTTATCACTAACAAATAAATTTGAAACCTAACCTCACTTTCAGGTTGAAAATTTAAGAATGGAAAAAATGTCGAAAATTATTAAGGAAAAGTAATAGAACGATACTTCCTTCTGTAGAATAGGTTTCAGCCTTTAAAATAAAACACTTTCTATTAAAATTCACTCAGAAATAACAGAAAAACACAATTTTATGTTAAGAGCACAAAATTTCATGTGTGTTCTGTAAAACATAACCTCACTTTTGAGAAGTTGAACATCAAAAATCCTTCAGCTATCATCAAGAAAGCACAGATGTCAGTCATTTTATCTACCACGTCCATCGTTAGGAAAGTCCTGAATGAATGAGAGAAATTTAGATATTCATATGTTGAAAGTTATTTCCCATATGTAATATTATGTACCTTAATAAAGTGATTACGCAATAATAATAATAAACTGAATATTAAACAAATTAGGTAGGTACATAGGTACTGATTTTCTCTAATCACGATCGAATAAACTACGGGCTAAAAAATTCCCGGAGGGACGG
>NW_007381165.1:4952-9124 GCF_000475195.1 Diaphorina citri | reverse complement strand
AACAACAACAAACAACAACAAACAACAACAAACAACAACAAACAACAACAAACAACAACAGACCTCAGATTTGGATTTTTCCCAACTTTTTACATAGGAATCGACCATTTATTCATAATTTTTACCCATTTGCAACTCCTCCATTACCACTGTCATTGGTAAATGTAAGAAATAATTCTATAAAACTCATTATTTCTCACATTTACCGGTTATTTTTCACAATTACCAGAGGGCCTTGGTAAATGTAGGAAATACAATCAGGAACGATAGACACGCGTGCGCACTGCGCAGTGTCTTTGTTTATCACATGGTACTCATTTTAACAATCTACAGGTGTTTTCAATCTTTTTTTTTATTTTATTGAAGTGAAGTAACTTTTATTGTCTTGAATTTTTCCTTAATTTAGAATTGTAGATCTGTTTATTGGGCTATGGCAATGGAGGAACGTTTTAATGTTTTTAATTTAAAAGTATGTAGGTACTAAATGTGATTGCCACTAAAAATCCAAACGCAGTTTTTCTTACTAAAGATAAGTACCAAAGTTTGATAAAGAATGTGAATGAAAGTAGGTACCTAAGTCTAAAATAGTTGGTAAAACACCTTTAGAACACGATCTAATAAAAAAAGTTTGTTGTCATGAAAGTTGGGGATACGGAAAAACTCATTTGTCCCCTGGATAAAGGTGACCAAAGTGTTAGGTTTTATGCACATTTCGAAGGACTGAAATATTATTTTGCAATAAGAAAGGGGTTCCAAATATGGTAATTTGAATTTCAAAAGAGCATTAGAAATCTCCATTTTCTATATTTACCACTGAGCATTACCAATTTTCTACATTTACCGTTACATACGGGGTGGTCCAGAATTATAGGGACAACGGCCTACAGTAGATATATGGGATCAATTAAACGTGAAATCCGAAGAGAAAACATAGCCAAGTTGAAACTGAGAGAAGGTTGAAGGAATTAAGATTCATAAGGGAACAAACAACAACAAACAACAACAAACAACAACAAACAACAACAAACAACAACAAACAACAACAAACAACAACAAACAACAACAACAACAACAACAACAACAAACAACAACAACAACAAACAACAACAAACAACAACAAACAACAACAAACAACAACAAACAACAACAAACAACAACAAACAACAACAAACAACAACACCAACAACAACACCAACACCAACACCAACACCAACACCAACACCAACACCAACACCAACACCAACACCACCACCACCACTTGAGTCCTGAAGAGAAAGATCTCGCAAAAAGATTAGCGGTCTCTTGTCCATTACGACTAGTTTCACCATTCAAGTACATATCCTTAGGAAAGCCATCTACTTTACGTGTTATGTTAGCAAATTTCCAGAAATAACGCGGATTAGCTTGAAGACTCTGATCAGATTTTGTTAAAAAGTCAGTATAGCACTTATTATTGATGTAGCTACAACGCGAACGCAACAATGAAAAACGAATATAATCAGATTCAAGTCCAGACCTCTTGTAGTCAGAATGAGCCTTCTTCTTCTCAAAGATAAGGGACTTGAGTTCTTTTGAAAACCACATCGGAAAGGAAGTACGGTGCACACGTTTAACAGGAGTCGACATTTCAATGCCAGCTAATAAGAAATCATAAAAGCGTTGGGTAGCCACCTCGATATCGGTTTCAGAAGAAATGAACGACCAGTCAACACGATTAAGAAATCTTTTTAGCTCGAATGAATCACATTTGGCGTAATCATAAATCACCATATATTGGGATAATTGATCTGTGTGATGAGCGACCTGAATCTCAAAACTAAAAGCATTATGATGATAATTGTTTGAAAGCAGTGGGTCTATACAAGATGTAGATGTGCAAGTATCATTACTTGTAAAAAGAAGATCAAGAAATACAACGTGATCGTTGGGTAATGAATTAGCCTGACAAAGTGAGAGACTGTTAAAAGATTCACACAGTTGAACAGCTGGTGAGCTGTGATGGCAATCCACAAACATCAAAGAATCTTCATCAACACCCCATTTAGCTCCCCTCAGATTATAATCACCAGCCAGGTATACTTTCGAATCGGGATACCTACAGCATAAGTCCTCAACAATAATACAATGTTCTACATACGTTTCCACGTCAGAACTAGGTGGAATATAAACACAACCAAGAAGTAAGCTGCCGCTACCAACCTGCACATGAACGAAAACATGATCAAAAGAATGTGTAGGAGAGGCAACATTAATCCTACGTGATTTCAACTTACTACTTACAGCTATCAGCACGCCCCTACCCCAAGATCTACCGGACACAATTGGATCCCTGTCACTTCGATAGATATCATAATTTAATTTGTTACTTTGACTTAACTTTGAGTGAAATCATCATTCAGCCAGGTTTCTGATAGAAAAATTAAATCGAAAATGGAAGTCTCCATTGCACGTTTTAATTCATCTATTTTTGTCTGCAGACCCCCGGCGTTATAATAGTAACAAATTATGTTTTCTTGGTGGCGAGTCTTCGAGGCCGGTTTTTTGACACCTGGATAGGGATGTTGCTCTTCCTTCTTCTCGGTTTCGAAGATCCTTGAGATCCCATATCGAGGAGTGGTGGGGGACACACAGGAGATGGGGCATTAAATCTCAGGTAATAAAAGTAGAGACTGAGAACGACAATGAATTACGTGAAATTATTCGATCAATGAAAAATAATACAAATGAAATCGACGGTATCTTATTTCGGAAAAACCGAGTCGTGATAACTACCACATTACGTTCCCCAATTCTGGCTGAGCTACACGAAACTCACCTAGGCGTGACAAAAATGAAACAGCTTTCAAGACGTTACGTCTACTGGTCGAATATTGGTCGCGATATCGAGCAATTGGTCAGAAGTTGCGAAGCTTGTGCGAAGATAAAAATAAATCCGCCTGAAGTTACGGTTCACCCTTGGGAGTGCCCTCAAGAAAATTGGGAAAGAGTTCACGTAGATTACGCTGGACCATTTCAAAACGCCTATTTTCTAGCTTGCGTCGATGCCAAATCAAAATGGATCGAAGTGCGAATGAGCCCGTTCTCCCTTTATTTCCAATATAATGTTCAAGTCACCCATCCATTTATTGGCCTTGCTCGGTAACCGGTCTTAAATGATCGACTGAAGTGTTATCTAAAGCTTTCTCGCTTTGAGTTCATAGGTCGTCGCGACAAATTTCGAGATCAGAGCTCATTTTTGTGTGAGGAAATGTGAAAAAATCCCCCAAAAACTAGTTTTTTTGGTTTTTTGGCTTTATGGTTTTCTGGACAAAATTTGCACCACCATTTTCGTGTAATCCCCCAAAAACCAGTTTTTTTGGTTTTTTGGCTTTATGGTTTTCTGGACAAAATTTGCACCACCATTTTCGTGATGCTGGTAAAAAGACCTTTAATTTGATATATAGGTCGACCAGGTTTTGATAAGTCCTTCTATGGGGACAGACAGACTGACGGACAGACACCAAATACAATAGTCCGTCCCTTATACCTTTTTTATTACTATTGTAATAATAAAGGAAGGACGGACTAAAAATGGCTGTGAAACATTCATCTTTTGTATGTAGGTATGTACCTAGTACCTACGAAGAAAATAATTACCCCACAAAAACACAAATGTGAAAAAAAGGCCAAGTTCCTATCCAAAAATGTCGGCCTATAAAAGTGGTGAGATCAGAAAATAAAGGCCAAGTCTGCATTCCCAGTTTTTCGTGCCTGCTGAATCTTAATTCCTTCAACCTTCTCTCAGTTTCAACTTGGCTATGTTTTCCCTACTCAAATAAATAAATAATTAAAAGTGAAATCCGAAGAGAAAACATAGCCAAGTTGAAACTGAGAGAAGGTTGAAGGAATTAAGATTCATAAGGCACGAAAAACTGGGAATGCAGACTTGGCCTTTATTTTCTGATCTCACCACTTTTAT
The DNA here is from genome assembly GCF_000475195.1 of Diaphorina citri. Taxonomy (NCBI): domain Eukaryota; kingdom Metazoa; phylum Arthropoda; class Insecta; order Hemiptera; family Psyllidae; genus Diaphorina; species Diaphorina citri. The sequence continues at coordinate 5,166 of NW_007381165.1, read as the reverse complement.
AGGCCGACATTTTTGGATAGGAACTTGGCCTTTTTTTCACATTTCTGTTTTTGCGGGGGATCTCACTCCTTTTTTCTAAGTATGTATTTTAACATGATTAGGAGGTAACGTAGGTACCTACAGATCTTCTTATTACCGTGAGTTGTTGTTGTTGTTGTTATTGTTGTTGTTGTTGGTGTTGGTGTTGTTGTTGTTGTTGTTGTTGTTGTTGTTG
>NW_007381165.1:1527-4278 GCF_000475195.1 Diaphorina citri | reverse complement strand
TGTAGGTATCTACTCGGGAACATAAAACTCCTTCAAGCCAGGAACGCACAACGCACGAAATTTCGTGAAAGCCGCAAACACCTCAATGAACGCGCGCGCAGTCCTAATCAAAACAGCCCCAGAAAGCTCTGAAGCTCTGGGTGCGCACGCAGTCCTTGTCCAAACCTTGAGACCACGCTCCTTACACGACTACTAAAATGGCGACGCTCTGTCTACAGGGGTACTGGGTCAAGGTCACTCAAGGTCACGCACCACCTCGCGATGCTTGGATATAATTCGTGCTTACGAAGGATTCGATGCACAAAACTCGTACAAATATTGATAGGTATTTGATTTATTCAATACTCTAATCTCTATTGATTGACTTTTCTAATGTCTTGATGTCGAACAATGTCTATCATGAATGTCTCCCTCCTCTAAAATGAATGTCTATTGTCTAAGATTACTTACGTAGATGCTGATGTTTAATAACTTTTTATACAAACAAACCACGTTAACCACGCTCTGCTACCAAAATTTTCATGTCGTGAATGATGATTGACAGTGGAAGCGTTTTGACACAACATAAAAATGAAAAGATGACACAGTGGTTTTTTCTTCAATGAAACTATCAATTTCTTTACGAACACTTTATTAAATTAAACTTCTTTTATAAACTTGTGACTGTTAACAAATTTCTAATTATTGGACTATTTACTTTCTTACAATTGGTGATTCTCATGAAAAATATAACTGTCCAAATGTATTTTTTTCGTAAAGATCGTCAAAAATAATAAATAATCAGAAAAGAATTTTTTTTTAAGTATTTCTTCTCTAAGAAATTCGTCTCCAAAGTATGCGCGGGAAAAATAATGAGATTCAAATTTAGAAATGCGCCCTACGCTTGGCAACATTGCGTGGGACGTAACCAACCAAGAAAAAAGAAATTCTTCTGGCTCTTGCTAATCTGATCACATCGTTTTCTTTGGTTTTTGCGTTTTGTATCTGCTAATTTGACTGTTTTTCTGAGTATTCTGTGGTGGTGTAGTGGTCAAGGCGCTCGACTGGTTAACAGGGGGCCGTGGGTTCAATCCCAGCCGAGGTATGGAATTTTATCTTCGCCTCCGTTGTGGAACTACATAAAGTGGAACTTTGAGCAGGGATGTTTGGTATGTGGAGATCATATTATTCATATTATTCTTCTCGATCGAAATAAATGTGCCAGCCTACTTAGCTGAGTTGGTAGTGCGTCTGCCTTGTAAGCGCTAGGCCGCGGGTTCGATTCCCGCCCGGGGCGGATTTTATCCTGATGGGATAATGTTCGTTCTTGGAACGGCTGGCTTTCTCCTATCCTGTCTTCCTTCTCTCTTTGATTTCGGGACGATAAGACCATAGCAGTTACAGTTCCCTCTGTCAAACCTCTTAAAAAAATAATAATAAAAAAAATAAATGTACATACGTACGAAGAAGAAACTACTTGAATAAGTGCATGATAAAAAAATGGAATGAAAATATCTAAATTTGAAAATAGGTATAGTTACCTATGCTGATATTGAAAAATAGTGATAACAAAATGCGTAGATAGGTAGGTACCTATTCGATCTATTTGAGCCCCTAACCCAAATCCCTATGGTGATAAGCTCACAGCGCGTCGTACGATATTGGTAGATGACGTCATCACGGGAGTACAGTGTTGTCGCTATGTATGATATCGGCGGGTTTGAGACTCTCATGTTCCGAGAGCTGTATCTCACGATCTAGTGAACGCATTTTCTTCGTTTTAATCTCAATATTTTTTTTAATTTTCATAGTTTTTTCTGAGATAATAAAAAAAAATCATGAGAATCACCAATTAGGATTTTCTATCGAAAATTTTAGAGATCCTTGACGTAATAAAAAGCTATTTTTAGATTTTTCAAATTTATCACTTTTTTTCCACGTACTGAAGTATCCCGATCCTCAATTTTACTTGCTCTACTTATGGGCTTTTTCATAGTTGAAATTATGGGCTGTTTGGATTTCCATAGTCAAATTACGGGCTAGTTGGTTGGTTCATAGTTCAAGTTATGGCTTGGTTGGTTGGCTCATAAACTTCATAGTTCAAGTTACGGGCCGTTTGGCTGGTTCATAGTTCAAGTTATGGGCTAGTTGGTCGGATCATAGTTCAAATTATTGACCGGCTGCTTCATAGTTCAAGTTACGAGCTAGTTGGGTGGTTCATTATTTGAAGAACACCCTGTACATTATATTCTCGTACGCTCACGGAGTGCCCCCACGCTTTTTGCACACAAAAAATTCGAAACTGTGTTATTTTCGTCCGCATATCACATGATTATCAGAATATTGTTGTTTATGAATGACGACGCTCGGGGGGAGGGAATTGTCATGGACAACCATAATTTTATTATGTATGAACCTACTCTAGAGTTGTCATGTCAATAGGGAAAGGGCTATTGTGTTTTGTACCTATCGAGACTATGGGTAGTTTTGATGAGGGAAAAGAGGGAGAGAGGAGAAAGGGAGTGATAGGAGAGAGAGAGGAGAAGAAAGGAGTGATAGGGGAGAGAGAGAGAGAAAGGGAGTGATAGCATCCTAGTGAGAACATCAGTTGGAACCAGGCGAAAACTATTGTTGACTTGGCAGAAACAAAACAAGATGAGAGCGTGTAAACAAAGAAAAAAGTAGAATAAAAGTGAACAGAGGGAGGAGAAGAAGACAAGAAGAGGAGGAAAGAGCGGTAAGAGAGGAGAAAGAGAGAAAAGGAGTTTGAGC
>NW_007381165.1:0-1397 GCF_000475195.1 Diaphorina citri | reverse complement strand
CCAGGGGTCTGATAGAGGGAACTGTAACTGCTAAGGGAAATACAGGATGGGATAAAGCCAGCCATTCCGATAAGTTAAAATACGAATACGTCCCGAGCGGGAATCGAACCCGCGTCCTGTTTAAACAACCCACGACTGTTTGAACTTTTTCATTAGAACGGTATCCTACATATGTACCTACCTAAAAATTGCATTTTAAACCTTTTTCATAAATTTTAACTATAAAATTATGAAATAGGTAATTTTTAACTATAAAATTATGAAAAAAGTAATTATGGCTATTCATAAAACATTTTTAAATGATAAAATTATGTAAAAAAATGACCTCTCTGGGATTCGAACCCCCACCCAACACACCTATCATCACAGTAGAGGAGTAAAAATAGACACACCCAACCGCTCGGCCACTAAGACATTTGTTCCGACTGTTTGAACTTTTTCATTAGAACGGTATCCTACATACCTACCTAAAAATTGCATTTTAAACCTTTTTCATAAATTTTAACTATAGTTATAAAATTATGAAAACAGTAATTATTATGGCTATTCATAAAACATTTTTAAATGATAAAATTGTGTAAAAAAATGACCTCTCTGGGATTCGAAGATTCGAACCCCCACCCATCTTACTTATCATCACAGTAGAGGAGTAAAAATACACATACCCAACCGCTCGGCCACTAAGACACTTGTTTCCAAGACGCACAAAACTTCTTTATTAATCAACTCGATCGAAAAGTTTGAAATTTTCCCCTAAAAGTCACTTTTTCCTCTCTAGCGGGTCTCCCTTTAGTGCTAAGAAGATGAAACCAAGAAAAGGCACTTCTCCTCGACGAGACCTTTTCGGAGACACCTTAACCATCTTCCCACCAGTTGTAGAACGGGCTGTAGGCTATTTTCCCCTAAAAGTCACTTTTTCCTCTCTAGCGGGTCTCCCTTTAGTGCTAAGAAGATGAAACCAAAAAAGGTACGAGGTTCACGAAGAGACCTTTCCGGAGACACCTTAACCATCTTCCCACCATTTGTAGAACGGGCTGTAGGCTTGATTTGTTGTATTTTATTTAACATTTAAGTAACCCAAGAACCGAAAATTCGAGAGTGGGCGTAAAAATCTCGTAGTGGGGATAATCAGCTGATATCAAAGATTGGCAGCACTGGCGCTGTCTAGTAGAGAAGATGGGAAGCTCTTGATGAAAATTCAGCTGTTCGCATATTTGAATAATTTTTGTTGTTGGCGGGATTTTTTTTCGCGGCAAAAGGTAAGCTTTTAAAAGCCTTATCATCCTTTATCAGATGATAAGTTGATTGCATGGAGGTATAAAGCCAAAAACTAATTTACACCAAAACAAAAACAAAAGATTTGAGCTAACCAGAAAAATGGCGTCTCTAAACCGAGA
>NW_007381164.1:0-15741 GCF_000475195.1 Diaphorina citri | reverse complement strand
TAAGTACCTAACTACCAATTTCGTAAAGTTTTCAACTGGGAGTTTTGTCATCTCCACCAAACAAGGAATTTCATCAGTGTTTTCAATTGGGAGTTTTGACATCTCCACCAAACAAAAAATTTCATCAGTGTTTTCAACTGGGAGTTTTGTCATCTCCACCAAACAAGGAATTTCATCAGTGTTTTCAATTGGGAGTTTTGACATCTCCACCAAACAAGAAATTTCATCAGTGTTTTCAATTGGGAGTTTTGTCATCTCCACCAAACAAGGAATTTCATCAGTGTTTTCAATTGGGAGTTTTGACATCTCCACCAAACAAGAAATTTCATCAGTGTTTTCAATTGGGAGTTTTGACATCTCCACCAAACAAGAAATTTCATCAGTGTTTCCAATTTGGAGTTTTGTCATCTCCACCAAACAAGAAATTTCATTAGTGTTTCCAATTGGAATTCTGCCATCTCTACTAATGATTCTGGACATTTTGAAATATTTGTAAATGAAAATCACAAAAATAATAAATTGCCCATCTGAATACTCAAAAAGTCTACCTACTTCTAGGGCAATCTAGGGTGAAAGATTCCTTGATAGGTTTACTGAACCTATTAAATTCTGGGAATAAAATTTTCAGCTTTCAAAAATTTCACAAATTCTTGAAATAAAATTTCCATATCAAACTCCTTCCTTTCTAAAGAAGATCTTTATTTCCTTGCATTTCTCTTCAGTCTTCATAGGCATTTCTCTTCAGTCTTCATAGGCATTTCTCTTCAGTTTTCATAGGCATTTCTCTTCAGTCTTCATAGGCATTTCTCTTCAGTCTTCATAGGCATTTCTCTTCAGACTTCATAGGCATTTCTCTTCAGTCTTCATAGGCATTTCTCTTCAGTCTTCATTGGCATTTCTTTTCTGTTGTTTTCTCAAAGGATATAATTATATACCTACTGGCGAAGGACGAAGGATTGACTCGTGACTCCTGTAATTTGTTAATTTATTTACTAAGATTTTCTTTCAAAGCTAAGGTCAAAACTCATTCTTGAAAAGGAGAACCAAATACATCGTATATAAATATTATACAGAACTTCTAAAACTCATTTTAACTTTAGGGGATCATGAAGAAAATGTATCAGCTGATGATTCACTTTTTGCTAATATTAACAGCTTATAATAAGGATTTAGGGATTATCGAGGGGTTGAAATTCCGTGTAGGTAAAACTAATATTATCACAATATCAAAAACACACGTATCTTTAAAATCTGATGCATAACATTTTAAATCTTTGAAAAATAAAATATCTGCGTTGGAAAATTTCATGACATTATTCAACCCCTTTTTGAATCTTATGATTAGGGATTAAAAAAAAACTCGATACCGAACTTTTATGCAAAATTTAATGAACAAACAAAATTTCTTACGATATCTACTAGAAAACTGAAAAGGCAAAAGTCTAGGTAGCCAAAGGTAACCATATCCATGTCCTGTTCGGGAGTTTTGACATCTCCACCAAACAAGAAATTTCAACTGGTTTTGTATTTAGGAATTTAGGAGTTTGGACATCTCAACCAAATAAGAAATTTCATCAGTGTTTCCAATTTGGAGTTTTGTCATCTCCACCAAACAAGAAATTTCATTGGTGTTTTCAATTGGAATTCTGCCATCTCTACTAATGATTCTGGACATTTTGAAATATTTGTAAATGAAAATCACAAAAATAATAAATTGCCCATCTGAATACTCAAAAAGTCTACCTACTTCTAGGGCAATCTAGGGTGAAAGATTCCTTGATAGGATTACTAAACCTATTAAATTCTGGGAATAAAATTTTCAGCTTTCAAAAATTTCACAAATTCTTGAAATAAAATTTCCATACTATCAAATTCCTTCCTTTCTAAAGAGGATCTTTATTTCCTTAAAAAAAAGAGCTTATTCCATGTTCAACTTTTATTAAAAAATTCACATTGCGAAGGAAGACAGGCAGCTTTATTTCAATATTGAATACACTTGTGACAAAAGCGAGGGGGTAAACAGGTGCTTAGATAACAACTGAGCTCACATTGCGAAGGAAGACAGGCAGCTTTATTTCAATATTGAATCCACTTGTGACAAAAGCGAGGGGGTAAACAGGTGCTTAGATATCTACTGAGTTGGATAATATAGGAGGATGGGACTAGCCGAATTTCCAAGAACACTGGAAAAATAAATTATGTTAAAATTGAAAATGGATTTTTTCCATCCTCCCTGAAAAAAGGTTATAGGAGGATGGGACTAGCCGAATTTCCAAGAACACAGGAAAAATAAATGATGTTAAAATTGAAAATGGATTTTTTCCATCCTCCCTAAAAAAAAAAAGGTTATAGGAGGATGGGACTAGCCGAATTTCCAAGAACACAGGAAAAATAAATGATGTTAAAATTGAAAATGGATTTTTTCCATCCTCCCTGAAAAAAGGTAAAAAAAAAATCACATCATTCAGAAAAAAACCCTCTTGACATTCAAGCATTCAACGAAAAAATTTCCTCTCTCGGATGATTTTTGCGAAATTAATTTTTATTGGTTAAAAATAATAAAATATTTATACGACTAACTCCTCCCTATTCAATTATTCAGCCAATGAAATTCGTAAACGGAAATATTCCTCGCTCTCGCTCTCTCTTGCGCTTTTATTCCTTTTTTTGTTGATAAAAAAAAGAACAGGAGAGTACAAAGGATGAGATGCGATGAGGGAAAAAGGGATAGCACAATTAATTCTCAATTGATAATGGAAATAGGAATCTTTCTGTCGAAGGCTTTGGCTAAGTCGCCCATTGTGGGCGAAACACAAGGATCAATTCTCGCGCCTCTAGTTTCAAGGATGAGATGCGATGAGGGAAAAAGGGATAGCACAATTAATTCTCAATTGATAATGGAAATGGGAATCTTTCTGTCGAAGGCTTTGGCTAAGTCACCCATTGTGGGCGAAACACAAGGAGCAATTCTCGCGCCTCTAGTTTTGAAAGACGAAATCTTTGTCAAAAACGATGAAAAAAGTAACAAGAAAATACTGTTTAATTCCCAATGCAAATAAGGAAGATAGGTAATTGTAACAACAATTTTCATTAATCACAATGAAATTTCATTTGTAAACAAATTGGAGCTGATTGTTTTCGGAAGTTACATGTTATGCGCCTCTAGTTTTGAATGTTATGTCTCCAACTTCTTAAAATAACTAGAATGGAGAACAAATCAGTAACAAAAGAAGTGTCCTATATGGATGTCCACCTGTAGCAAATTGCTATTACAGATTATTATCGAGGGGTTGAAATTCCGTGTAGGTAAAACTAATATTATCACAATATCAAAAACACACGTAGGTATCTTTAAAATCTGCTACACAACATTTTAAATCTTTGAAAAATGAAATCTCTGCGTTGGAAAATTTCATGACATTATTCAACCCTTTTTTGAATCTTATGATTAGGGATTGAAAAAAAAACTCGTTACCGAACTTTTATGCAAAATTTAATGAACAAACAAAATTTCTTACGATATCTACTAGAAAACTTGAAAGGCAAAAGTCCAGGTAGCCAAAGGTAACCTTATCCATGTCCTGTTTAAATTTGTATTTCTCTACAAAAAGTTGTCATAATTGGATATGTGATAGGTAGGTACCTAAATTGACAATCAATTTAATTAAAACGTAGTTAGGTTTGTAGGGTAAATAATTTTCTTATTTTAATAAAGGTTTTGGTATTTAGCTTTCACTAATGACGGCATTTCTCTTCAGTCTTCATAGGCATTTCTCTTCAGTCTTCATTGGCATTTCTTTTCTGTTGTTTTCTCGAAGGATATAATTATATACCTATTGGCGAAGGACGAAGGATTGACTCGTGACTCCTGTAATTTGTTGATTTATTTACTAAGATTTTCCTTCAAAGCTAAGGTCAAAACTCATTTTAACTTGAAAAGGAGAACTAAATACCTACATCGTATAAATATTACTCGTGACTCCTGTAATTTGTTGATTTATTTACTAAGATTTTCCTTCAAAGCTAAGGTCAAAACTCATTTTAACTTGAAAAGGAGAACCAAATACCTACATCGTATAAATATTATAGGTACAGAACTTCAAAAACTCATTTTAACTTTAGGGGATCATGAAGAAAATGTATCAGCTGATGATTCACTTTTTGGTAATATTAACAGCTTATAATAAGGATTTAGGGATTATCGAGGGGTTGAAATTCCGTGTAAGTAAAACCAATATTATCACAATATCAAAAACACACGTATCTTTAAAATCTGATGCATAACATTTTAAATCTTTGAAAAATAAAATATCTGCGTTGGAAAATTTCATGACATTATTCAACCCCTTTTTGAATCTTTGAATGATTAGGGATAAAAAAAAAACTCGATACCGAACTTTTATGCAAAATTTAATGAACGAACAAAATTTCTTACGATATCTACTAGAAAACTGAAAAGTCTAGGTAGCCATAGGTAACCTTATCCATGTCCTGTTCAAATTTGTATTTCTCTACAAAAAGTTGTCATAAAAATTGGATATGTGATAGGCAGGTAAATTGACAATCAATTTAATTAAAACGTAGTTAGGTTTGTAGGTAAATAATTTTCTTATTTTAATAAAGGTTTTGGTATTTAGCTTTCACTACTAATGAATCAGAATCTACCTAAACTCTTTTGAATTGTCACAGAATAAAACATTGGAAATGTCAATATTGTCAAAACATGAATAACAATTATTTATTTATTTTCAAAAATCCATCCCATCAACTTTTACCAATGGATTCTCTAACTCTATGTTTATTAAAACGGTCAAATTGAAAATCTTTCGAGTTCGATCTGATTTGTTTCCAAAAAGATTTGTTTTAAAATCCCAACCTACCAATTTCCAAAGTTGATTATAATATTAAGTGATAAAATAATGGTAACTTTATCTTGAAACAAATAATGACACCTTAAACCTATCAATGCCAAGTGTTGTGATCCTCTAACATCCAAAGTTAATGTTAAAATTACTAATGACAAGTGTTGTGATCCTGTGATTTGTTTTAAAATCCCAACCTACCAATTTCCAAAGTTGATTATAATATTAAGTGATAAAATAATGGTAACTTTATCTTGAAACAAAAATAATGACACCTTAAACTTATCAATGCCAAGTGTTGTGATCATCTAACATCCAAAGTTAATGTTAAAATTACTAATGACAAGTGTTGTGATCCTGTAACAATCTGTAAAATCCAAAAGTTAAAATGTTACGTATAACTTCTCGTTTTTCTCGCCTCCGATCGTCGACGGCACGCACTGACTGTACCCCGGGTATTTCGCGAGTGCTCCGCGTCCGAAATTTGGACCAGTATTAGGGATTTCGCGAAGGGTTGAAGCATTTCATATCTTCAATCCTTCAAAAGAAGGAGGCCGTATCTTGAAGGATTAAAAAGGCTGTTATAAGAATTTCGCGAATCCGCCCCTGATTTCGGTCAGAGTCCGAGAATTTCGGGGTCGGCCTCATCATTTTGTCGTCAATTCCGCTGAGGCCCCCGGGCGGGTTTGCGTCCAGTATGCTCAACAATTTGAGCATCATCGGACACACGGCTTTGAACGGTGAGTATTTGAGTGGCCAGCTCCCGGACTAATAACGAGTCCCGGTGAGTATTTGAGTGGTCAGCTCTTAGTCTATAAATGGAAAAAGTAAAATTATTCAGGAATATCTCAGCTTTTCATTTTGATATTGTATGCTCAACAATTTGAGCATTATCGGACACACGGCTTTGAACGGTGAGTATTTGAGTGGCCAGCTCCTACTTATTTGGTGGAGATGTCAAAACTCCCTGAACAATAAACTGAAATTCTTGATGAAGATGACAACAAAACCTCTATTTGAAAAATCGATCGGAATTCTTATTGAATTATTAAAAAAAGTTTAGATATAGATACCTACCTAATATGTAATGAAAATGGTTCAACTTCATAGACACTTCGGTTTCAGATTCAACCACCAAAATTATTTTGATTATTTTTAGTCACTTTTGACAGTTTCTAAAGTCCTCCTCTGGCTGACTAACATACAGACATGGGGACTCAAATACTATATTGTATATTATATCGAATACCATTGTACATATAAACATATAGGTACATAGGTATGTTATGATTGTATATGTATATGTACATTGTACATAGGTATTAGGATGTATTAAAATACTGTTGAGTGGAGATGTCAAAACTCCCAATTCAACACTAAACTGAAATTGTTGGTGGAGATGTCAAAACTCCCAAATTGAAAATTGATTATTTCGTGTGCCTTCTTATTTCGTGGGGATGTCAATACTCCCTGAACAATAAACTGAAATTCTTGGTGAAGATGACAAAACCTCTATTTGAAAAATGGATCGGAATTCTTATTGAATTATTAAAAAAAAAAGTTTAGATACCTACTTAATATGTAATGAAAATGGTTCAACTTCATAGACACTTCGGTTTCAAATTGAACCACCAAAATTATTTTGATTATTTTTAGTCACTTTTGACAGTTTCTAAAGTCCTCCTCTGGCTGACTAACATACAGACATGGGGACTCAAATCCTATATTATATCGAATACCATTGTACATATAAACATATACCTAGGTACATAGGTATGTTATGATTATATATGTATATAGGTATTAGGTAGGTATGTTATGATGATGGTCATCTTTTGATACATAATACACATGGTTATACCTGCTCTGTCTGGCTAGGGGACGTTAAACAGAGAGAAGACTAGCGTCTGGCTGTGGGACTATAAACAGGGAGGAGAACAGCTAACCCTAACCAGCCTAGCAAGCTGGCAGTTCCTCAAAGGGTTCTCTCTGCTTTTAAAGACCAAGCACAAGTCCTCACGATGGTTGACTGCGGTTCAGGACGAGCGAGCCAAATTAACATGGCTAGAGTTAGAGACCGTCACCCCGGTGTATAGCAGATACAAAAAGACATTTTTTCTTTATTCTGCTATCGCCATTCGGCGAAAGCTAAAGCCGCTACAACAACAACAACAACAACAACAACATGTAGGTTCCATTCAAACTACTTATTTGGTCCATTCCTACACCATATTGTTCCTTAAGTCTTGTATTCTTGAATCTTGTTTTCAATAGCAGGCTCACCAACCTAGATAAAGTTTGAGTAGGTATGTAGGTACATGGTACACATGTAGATAGGTACATGAATATGTACATATAGATACATCATGTACATGCACAAAAATTAGGTACATACCTATGGCGATGGTGGTTTGACCATATGCAAAAAGAAGAAGGAGGAGAAGAAGAAAAAAAGAAGGAGAAGAAGAAGAGAAAAAGAAGAAGAAAAAGGAGAAGAAGAAGGAGGAGAAGAAGAAGAAGAAAAAGAAGAAGAAGGGAAAAGGAAGAAGAAGAAAAGAAGAAGAGAAGAAGAAGAGAAGAAGAAGAAGAAGAAGAAGAAAAATAAGGAAAAGAAAGAAAAAAAAATCTTTTCTTTAATCTTCCCTTTTACTCTTTTGTCATTTTCCATTTTTACTTTCTATTACTACAGTATAGCCAGCAGCCAGCCAGCCAGCTATACTAGTAATTTTCTCATTCGTTTTGTCTTACTCCTTCTTTTCTTTTAGTCTTCTTATCTTTCCTTTTATATTCTTTTCTCTTCTATGCTATTTTTTCCTCTCTTCTTCTTTTTCTTCTTCTTCTCCTTTTTCTTCTTCTTTTTCTCTTTCTTCTTCTTCTTCTCCCTTTTTGGCTTCTTCTCTCCTCTCTGCTTCTCTTATGTTTTCTATCCTACTCTTATCATTCCTCTTTCCCTCTCTTGTCTTCTCTTTTCTTTCCTTCTAATTCTCTTCCTCTTACAGTTTTACACTTTCGTAATAGAAAGTAAAAAATCTGGTGTGAACATCACACGACTTTCTATTACATTAAGTCGGACAGTTCTAAAAGTTTCACCATTCGATTCCGCGTGAAAAATCACATGGGATTAACTATTCACTTGCTTATTTGGTAACGGTTCACGAATAAAAGGGAAATTTGTCGACACAGGGAAGTATCGAACCCGCAACTTCTCAACCGTAAGTCAGACAGTACTGAAAGTAGCACCATTCGATTCCGCGTGAAAAATCACATTGGGATTACCTATTCACTTGCTTATTTGGTAACGGTTCACGAATAAAAGGGAAATTTGTCGACACATGGAAGTATCGAACCCGCAACTTCTCAACCGTAAGTCAGACAGTACTGAAAGTAGCACCATTCGATTCCGCGTGAAAAATCACATTGGGATTACCTATTCACTTGCTTATTTGGTAACGGTTCACGAATAAAAGGGAAATTTGTCGACACATGGAAGTATCGAACCCGCAACTTCTCAACCGTAAGTCAGACAGTACTACAAGTAGCACCATTCGATTCGGCGTGAAAAATCACATTGATTAGAATATTCACATCCGAATGACCAAAGGTTTTCTATGTCTCTTACCGTTTTTACGAAATAAGGGTTAAGCAACAGTGACTTTGGTTAATATCAGGATGGGTGACTATCTGATTTTTACCAAATTGTTACAGTCGCGTCCTTGTACCATACCGGGATAGCATACCAAATTTCATTGCTTTACGACAAACTGTTCTTGAGATATTTTGTTCACAACCTTTTCAACATTTTCCACGAAATGAGGGTTAAGTAACAATTACTTTGGTTAATATCTGGATGGGTGACTGTCCGATTTTTACCAAATTGTTACAGTCGCGTCCTTGGACCATGCCGGGATAGCATACCAAATTTCATTTCTCTACGATAAACCGTTCTTGAGATATTTTGTTCACAACTATTTACTTTTTCCCATTTAAACCTGTAGTACGTACGTACGTTACGTACAGACCATGGGCTAAAAACCACTTTTTTGGAATCAGGGGACCCCAAAACGGATATTTCCACCCATTTCCCGATTTTGAAAATTTGGACCGATTGCAATACTTTCATTACTAGTATAGCTCCGCTATACTGTAGTAATAGAAAGTAAAAATGTCAATGGATCGAGGTCGGGGCTCAAGTTGATCGAAAAATGGACTTCGAAAATATAGGTTGATATTTTCCCACTTCTGTGCTCCTCTCTCTCTCTCTGTCTCTCTCTCTCTCTCTCTCTCTCTTTCCCTCTGTCTCTCTCTCTCCCTCTCTCTCTCTCTGTCTCTCTCTCTCCCTCTCTCTCTCTGTCCCTCTCTCTCTCTCTGTCTCTCTCTCTCTGTCCCTCTCTCCCTCTCTCTCTCTCTCTCCCTCTCTCTCTCTCTGTCTCTCTCTCTCCCTCTCTCTCTCTGTCCCTCTCTCTCTCTCTGTCTCTCTCTCTCTGTCCCTCTCTCTCTCTGTGTCTCTCTCTCCCTCTCTCTCTCTCTGTCTCTCTGTCTGTCTCTCTCTCTCACTCTCTCCCTTCTCTACCTCTCCTTCCTTTTTCTTTTTCTTTCCTCCTCCTCCTCCTCCTCTTGCTCTTCTTCTTTCTCACCCTATCCATAAGTGATTTCCAAATCCCCGTCAATTTAGAAGAAGAATGAGAAAAAAAGTGAGAAAAGGAACAAAAAAGAATAATAGAATTATCGTCCCGAAATCGAAGAGAGAAGAAAGACAGGATAGGAGAAAGCCAGCCGTTCCGAGAACGAACATTATCCCATATAAAATAAAAAATCCGCCCCGGGCGGGAATCGAACCCGCGGCCTAGCGCTTACAAGGCAGAGGCACTACCAACTAAGCTAACTAGGCTGGCAGGTACAAGGACAAAAAAGACAGGCCTATTTTTTATTAGATTATCACAACTTTTAATTTTAATAATAGAACACGTTCATTGTATCATATAATGTCATAAAGAATAATTATTTTGAATTTTATATAATTTAGATTAGAAATTGACCATTGTACCTACAATGTACTTTCATGTATCTTATGTGCAAATAAAACGTATATTCTATTCTATTCTATTATTATGAGTCTGGTTGCTCCTCTCTTGAGAGAGGGTATGCAATTTTATGACTGCGACCTTTTTAGATCTATTGTGACATTTGTGACCAGTGTTTTTTCCCCTGTCTACCTAAACTGGTCCTTGTGATAAGTCCGGTTATGGCATCAGATATGGGGTTTCAATTCCCTAGTTTACTCCGGCCAGAAGTCAGTCCCCTTGATGAGAAGAGTTAGATTCTGGACCTTTTCGCCTAGGTGTACACAAAAAAAGACACGCCTAACTCCGTACACAAAAAAAGTCCACTTTAACTTTGAAGCTTAGGTGTAGGGGTCAATTGTTCATAGCCCTAAAATTTGGGTTAAGCTAATACGAATTTGACCAGGGTAGGGAAAATTCTCCCTGCACTGGCGTGCCAGAAAGGAATGTACCAAAATTCAGGATTTGACAATTTTTTGCTCCCCCCCTTTTTCTTTCAGACGACGGCAAATCGTCGAGTAGTAAGCAGAAGAGGCATCGCACAAGGTTCACTCCGGCCCAGTTGAACGAGCTAGAGCGGTGCTTTTCCAAAACTCACTACCCGGACATTTTCATGAGGGAAGAGATCGCTATGCGAATCGGTCTGACTGAATCCAGAGTTCAGGTAAGCTTCTTTGGTCATTTTATTCCCTGTTTTCCTCCAACAGACCTTAAGTATGCACTTTTGTCGGGCTGGGGACTTTGGGATTGGACCTGCTTATAGTCTGGCTGAGGGGCGTTAAACAGGGAGTATATTAGCCTGAATTTCCTTTGCTACATTCCTTTCTGGTGTTCTCGTGTTGACCCAGCACCTACATAAATAGGAAGTATTGTGTCTCCTATCGCCCATCTGACGAGAGACATACCACGGGATTTATTATTCAGAAGCCACGACAGTGAAAAAGAAAGCTCCTTTTTGTCTAACTCCTTTTTGTGTTTAACCTACAAGGGATCTACTGACGTGAGCTCCCTGTCATCAAATCAGATGTCGTTCAGGTAATTATTCAGAAGCCACGGCAATGAAAAAGAAAGCTCCTTTTCGTATTTAACCTAAGCCTATAATAACACTAATCACTGCTCATTTGTGACAGCTCCTTTTTGTAGCAATTTTCCATTGACGTGATTTCCGAACAAGTAGGTACCAAATTCAGGATTTGACAATTTTTTGCTCCCCCCGTTTTTCTTTCAGACGACGGCAAATCGTCGAGTAGTAAGCAGAAGAGGCATCGCACAAGGTTCACTCCGGCTCAGTTGAACGAGCTAGAGCGGTGCTTTTCCAAAACTCACTACCCGGACATTTTCATGAGGGAAGAGATCGCCATGCGGATCGGTCTGACTGAATCCAGAGTTCAGGTAAGCTTCTTTGGTCATTTTATTCCCTAATTTTCCTCCAACAGACCTAAAGTCGCTCGCCTGGTAAACAGGAGGGCGTGGGTTCGATCCCAGCCGAGGCATGGAATTTTATCCTCATTTATTTGAGATTTTGACCACAATAATGGAGCTCTAAGGGTTAGGTGGTAGAGAACGCCTCCGGCGTTAACCTCGCCTAGTGGTTACCTTCCACTCAAGAGTCTAATATTATTATTAAGTATGCACTTTTGTCGGGCTGGGGGAGTTTTGATAGGGATTGGACCAGCTTAGTCTGGCTGGGGGCCGTTAAAAAGGGAGTATATTAGCCTGAATTTCCCTTGCTACATTCCTTTCTGGTGTTCTCGTGTTGACCCAGCACCTACATAAATAGGAAGTATTGTGTCTCCTATCGCCCATCTGACGAGAGACATACCACGGGATGGGCACGCTACGACACAGAATCATATTCCCCAAACAAGCTCCCTTTTGCAGATGTCATCTCAAATGCAACTTTTTTCATTCGAACAGGGGAAAAAATGAATTTTCGCTTCACTTTGGAGTGTGACGTAAGATTTGAATTTTTCACAATTGTTTACGTAGGAATCGACCTTTTTATTCATAATTTTTACCCAAATGCGTATTCTCAAGATGCTATCGCCGCTGGGTTAGAATTCTTTAGTTTTGTTTACTGGATCATGTAGTCTCATATAGGGTCATATACATATTTCATGTTCTGTACTGCATACACAGGGTGAACACGAAAAACGTTACCAAAAGCCTAAGGTGGATTCCTGAGGTCATTTCCAACAAAAAATATTCCATAACTTTTTTTCCGATCTTGCTTAGTTAGAAGAAAATGGTTTGTGGCTCCATGAAAATTTCACCTACACATTGGGAAAATGGCCTCGGGCATCTACCCTAGGCTTTTGGTAACGTTGTTCGTGTTCACCCTGTATAATAGTCTCAAATATAGGGTCTCTAGGGCTAGTTTTATTGACCATAGCAATTAACACCTTGAAGCTCCGAGAGTAAATAATGACTCGAGGAACTGTGGTCAAACAGTGTACCTGTACCCACCACATGCAAGTGCCGGAGCTACGGGGAAGATAATGGGTTAATTTGAAAAGTCCCTTCTTTGGAAAAAAACAGCAAAAAAAAAGTTTAAAAGAGGGAACTGCAACTACTGAGGTCTTATCGTCCCGAAATCGGAGAGAAGGAGGACAGGATAGGAAAAAGACGGTCGTTCCGAGAACAAACCTTACTTGTTTAAGATAAATTTGGCCCCAGCTGGAATCAAATCAGCAAACTATCGCGTTAAAAAGGCGGACTCACTACCCTCCAAGCTAACTAGGCCGGTTTACACCATTGAAATTGTTTAGTGGAGATGACAAAACTACGAATATGAAAATTGATTTGAAATACTGATTTGGTGGAGATGTCAAAACTACGAATATGAAAATTGATTTGAAATACTGATTTGGTGGAGATGTCAAAACTACGAATATGAAAATTGATTTGAAATACTGATTTGGTGGAGGTATCAAAGTTCCCGATGGAAAAATGTATTAAAATACTGTTGAGTGGAGATGTCAAAACTCCCAATTCAACACTAAACTGAAATTGTTGGTGGAGATGTCAAAACTACGAATATGAAAATTGATTTGAAATGCTGATTTGGTGGAGATGTCAAAGTTCCCGATGGAGAAATGTATTAAAATATGGTTGAGTGGAGTTGTCAAAACTCTCAATTCAACAATAAACTGAAATTCTTGGTGGAGATGTCAAAACTCCCAAATTGAAAATTGATTATTTGAAGTGCCTACTTATTTGGGAAAAGGGATCCTTTTTTTTTTTTTTTTAATACTCGTATGTACCTACCTACCTGTGTTAATTTTGTGCATATGTACCTATGTTAATTTGTAAACTTTACTCAATAAAACAAATCAAATAAATATTATTATTAAAATAATAATAATAATAAATATGGATATGAAATTGGGAAAGGAGGGGAAACAAATCTGGTGTGCTTATCACACAATCATAGCGCTTACCCAAATTTCAAAACTTCGTCTCTCGAGCTTCGAAATCTCGAGATGTCTTATTAACAGCAGACTGACATGCGGACCAATGACTGAAACTGTGGATTTTTTTATTTATTTCGAAATCTCGAGATGTCTTATTAACAGCAGACTGACATGCGGACCAATGACTGAAACTGTGGATTTTTTTATTTATTTTTTTTTTTAAATTAATTTTGAATGGGGTTAATACATTTACCTAGATAAATTTTATGACTTGACTTGGACTCGAACCTCCAACCTCCAGATCCAAAGTTCAACGCATTCAATTAAACTTTACACCACTGGTTTGAAACAGATTTTTCCACTGATGGATCCAGTTTCTTTGCTCAAGAGTGTAGTTCGTTTTTTGGGGGAAAGAGAAAGCTTTATTGTTGTTATTATTACCCTGCTCTCTCTCTCTCTTCTCTTCTCTCTCTCTCTCTTTCTCTCTCTCTTCTCTCTCTCTCTCTCTCTCTAGCATTATTACAAAATGTCGCTTTCTCTCTTCCCCTTTTCTCTCTCTCTCTTTCTCTTTGACGCTCTCTCTCTCTCTCTCTCTCTCTCTGTCTCTTTCTCTCTCTCTCTTTCTCTCTCCCATGTTGTATATTTTATAAGCGATACGAATTTTTTTTAATATCTTTTTTGTGTTTTGTGTGCGTTGAAGAGAGATGGAGTAGGGAGAAGAGAGAGCGAAATATTGCATCATGAGATAGGGAGAGAGAGAGAGAAGGAGAAAGAGAGAGAGAGAACTGAGTGAAACAAAGAATGGAGAAAGAAGCCATACCTACTCTGTACTCTTCCAAATTCGAAGTGGCTCTTGAGAGGGCTAGAGCCCTTAGAAGTCAAAAAGTCAAAATTAAGGCCCTTAATCCATCCCTTCTCATTCCACCATCTTTGTCTTTATTGAACTCTTTCCTTTCTGCTTTCACATCTCACATTACGCTTTTCATTTGAACTTCTCTTCGCCTCTTCATTTCCATTTCAAATTCAGTTAACAACTTCAACTTTTCCTTCAAGGTTTTTAATCGCTTCCGAAGATTTTAACAGCTTTGTCGAGCATTAAAACGTTCAACTCCTCCAGCTTAACGGTGTTAAGTTGTTAACTTTCTTAAAGATGTTTAAAATGTTTCTACACTTGTATTACACCAGTCCCGCTAATTGTTTTGCAACATGTTGCTGATTGTTGAATGTGAATTTTAATTGTGTTAAGCGACTTACGCGTAAGCGCTCTTTTCCACTTGTCGCTCGGAAAAAATATCGTGTCGTGTGTAGTGGGAATACCTAACTCTCATTTGAATTGCATTGCCTACAGGACATTCGGGACCAAATCGATGAATCTCACAACAGCGACAAGTGGGAACGGGGTCTTTGTGTTGGGAAATGGGAACTTTTGATTCGCAACAGTTGCGCAATTGTTGCGAAAGTCTCGGTGTAGTCTGACTACTAAGGTGTAGAATTGTCTAACCTCGGCTAGCTCCATGGTCTCTTATTTATTAAGGAGCTAAAGGAGCGCGGTAGCGCTCCGCCCCGCCAAGTCAAGAAAGTTTGATTTCAATTAGTATTTATTTTACTGTATGGTACATAATACGAACAGCTTTAGTTCTGTAAAACAATGGAAAGTCGTGTGACGTTCACACCAGTTACCCGGATTTTTAATATTATTACACTCTCCCTCTCTCTCCCCCTTTTCTTTGCTGACTTTCAAATCTCATAAGCTTAGCGATACACGGTAGAGGGAAAGTTAGGAGATCGCATGTCCTTGATTCAGCAACATTTTCATCGGAAACATTGTTTCTCAACAATCCAGAAATGTGTTGTGCAACAATTCAGCTACTTTTTTGCTCTCCAGACTTGTTTCTGGAACTTTTTTCTTGGCTTTTAGTATCTAACTGCTAAGGTCTTATCATCCCGAAATCGAAGAGAGAACGAGACAAGGAGGACCGGATAGGAAAAAGCCAGCCGTTCCGAGAACGAACCTTACCTGTTTTGGATAAAGTTCGCGGGAATTGGTAGTTTTGACATCTCCACTAATATTAGGAGAGAGGTAGTTTTGACATCTCCACTAATATTAGGAGAGTGGTAGTTTTGACATCTCCACTAATATTAGGAGAGTGGTAGTTTTGACATCTCCACTAATATTAGGAGAGTGGTGGTTTTGACATCTCCACTAATAATAGGAGAGTGGTAGTTTTGACATCTCCACTAATAATAGGAGAGTGGTAGTTTTGACATCTCCACTAATATTAGGAGAGTGGTAGTTTTGACATCTCCACTAATATTAGGAGAGTGGTGGTTTTGACATCTCCACTAATATTAGGAGAGTGGTAGTTTTGGCATCTCCACTAATATTAGGAGAGTGGTAGTTTTGTC
>NW_007381163.1:0-15207 GCF_000475195.1 Diaphorina citri | reverse complement strand
AGAGAGAGAGAGAGAGAGAGAGAGAGAGAGAGAGAGAGGAGGGAGAGGGAGAAAGAGAGAGAGATGGAGAGAGAGAGAGAGAGGAGGGAGAGGGAGAGAGAGAGATAAAAGTCAAGGGAAATAAGTATTCCAGCTTATTTATACTGCTCGAATGGGACTAAAGAGTCCCTTCACCCTAACAGTAGGCTACTACCATTACTGTGGTCAAAGTAGGTAGGGTACATAGAAACTCGTACATTAGGTATGCAACGTACCTACTCGTATGTATTAGGTACATAGGTACGTATAGGCCCTGGTACATAGGTAGATAGGCAGGGTAGGGAAGCAGAATGTGATAAGCCAGGTAGGATAAGGTAGGTACTACCCTCCCTACTAGGTAGATAGAAACTCGTACATTAGGTATGCAACGTACGTACTCACACATACTCCCTAATGTGAAATCTGATAATCATGGAGACAAAGCATGTGATATTATGAACATAATGAACAATAGAATGGAGAGAGAGAGAGAGGGGAGAGAGAGAGGAGGGGAGAGAGAGAAAAGGAGCGAGGTCGTCTGTGAGAGAGAGGGAGAGGGATTGAGGAAGGGAAATATAGTGAGAAAGATGGAGGGGGGAGGAGGGAGAGAGAGGGAAAACAAGAGATAGAAGAACGAATTGAGAGAAGGAAAGGAAAAGGAGAAGAGAGAAAGGAAGGGAGGGCGAGATAGAAAGACGAAGGGAAAGAGGGAGGTAGAGGATGACAATAACAGACAAATGAACCTCAATAGGTAAATATCTACAACAGGTGTGCACAAACTGCGGCCCATTTTAGCAGAGCTACAATGTGGAGAAAAAATGTGTAGAACAGGGCCTAAGAATTAGGTAGGTACCTCAAAAATTAATTATTGACAAGCTTCAGGTACATACTTTGTGAAAAAATTGCCTCCGGCATAGCAGATTTTGACCTTTGATCAGGCTGCATTTCTGAAAGGTGGAACAAATTTTTCAGAAAATTGCCTTCGGCGCTATAATTTACTTTCTTATTTTTGTGTGGTAAATTAGCTAAAAAAAATATGTCGGACACATTATTTTTGAAAAAATCTAAAAAGAAAAAAAAAAAAATTGCCTGCGGCGCGCTATTTATTGTTTCATTTTCATTAAAACGAAGGGAGGGGGTAAGTAGCCTCCCCCCCCCAAAGATCAGGATGCCGTCTACATAATGAGAGCGGCCCGCGGCCAACCTTTAAGGGTCCAATGCGGCCGCGGTCATTTGGAGTTTGTGCGCCCCTTGATCTACAATTGTCCCGGAATTAGAGATAAAATTAGTAAACTGCAAACGTCCACAAAAGTTTGTTCAAAGCGCTTCGGCGAAAGCATCCACCATTTGGCCGAAAGCTAAAGCCGCTACAACAACGATAACAACACAAAGTTCTTCAAAGAGGAGGAGGAGGAGGAGGAGGAGGAGGAGGAGTAGGCACATCCACTAGTAGTAATAGTAGTAGGTACCTATTGACATTGTTTGACGTTCAAATCAGTGAGTTAGCCTGTTGTGAAGGAGAGATATTAAATATTTTGTGCTCTTAGTCTGATTGGGGGAAAGAGGAGGAGGAGGAGGAGGCGAATAAGGAGGAAGAGGAGAACGAGAAGACCTCCGTTTTTACAGTTCCCTCTATGACACGTCCTAAAGGTAAAATTAAACAAAATAATAATAATAATAGTAATAATAATAATAGTAATAATAATAATAATAATAACCATCATTTATACTTACAAGAAATCTATGGACCGAAAAAACAGGACAACATGTTGAATCCTGGAGGGGAAAAAAATACGAACAAGAAGTAACTCACTCTCTCACAATACTCACTGAACAGTTAACAAAAAACGTTGTGGGTAAACACAAAGTATAATCGTCATTTCAATAAATCAAAACTAAAACCGAAGAATAAAACAGATTTCCTGCATATTTTTTATGAGATACCAACTGCATATGAATTCAGATATTAATTGAATAATTGTTTGATTAGATATCGAATAATTGTTTGAGAAATAATAACTAATTAATTATATTCGTATGTATTGGCTAGTTTGAAAGAGGCAGCTAATACTTACATACCTAATAAAGTTACATTAAAATAATGATAAATAAATGAAGTATTGTTTAATTTAAAATTTAAGTAAGTACCTATTCAACTTGAGAATTGTAGATGGGTATTATTATTTACCTACATATCTGCACGGCAATACGGCAAATTGAAAACAGTCATCCATCCCCTATCCTATATTATTTCAATCGTCTAATATCTAGGTATTATTTTTTATTTTATCTATTTGTTTCCCTCAATCCTGTTACATACTTTCACGATAAAAGCAAGCAAGTGGGTGAAATGTTTTTCATTCAATTTTGTAAAAAAAAAGGTAAAAAAAAAAAAAAATAAATAAAAAAACCGTAAAACAAAACAAAAACTTACTCAACTCAAAAAAGCTGTCAACTTTTAAATTTCTATCCCCGAAACGCGAACACTCGATCGACTAATCGCGCTTTCGATCCGGTCTCTAAAACACAGTCCGTTCGACTGAAAGCAGTGAAAGCTCACCGCTCGAGCTTAGGCGGCAAGAGAGAGACGAGCTGAAAAAAAAAGAGAGAGAAGAGACTCACAAATATTTCGTAGAATTACAATACAGGCCCTTCTTCTTCCCACCCCTCCAAATTCCCACCCTCCCTTTAAAAATTCCCTCTTCGTCCCTTCAATTTCCCTCCAAAATTCCCTCTTCCCTTCCTCTGAATATCCCTTTTCTTCCCTCCGGATTCCCACCATCAAAAGTCCCTCTTCCCTCTGAATATTATCTCCCTTTCGAATTCCCACCATCAATAGAACCTCTTCCCTCCCACCAAAAATCCCTTTTCTTTCCCTCCCGTTTTTTTTCTTTCGGAATTCCCCTTTTTTGCGTCCCATTTGTTACTTCTCTTGAAACATCCCTTTGTTTACCACCCCCTCCCAATTTTCTCCCTTGCAAAATCCTTTTTTTTTTTTTAATAGGTTTCCATTTATACCTACATATTTGATCGACAAGAAACTCAGAACATACATTTTTCATATAAATGGTATACCCACCCGTACAAGCAGAGCTTGTGCCACGGATGGGTTCTACTGTAGCTTTATGATTATACGTACCTACACTACAAAGATAGAAAGAGACGAAAATCCTCCTAAATTTTCTTTCTAATTACTTTTACATCCCGAATTATCTTTGTAAAAGCTTATTTAGCCTCTCACAATAACACAATTGATCAGTTGCGCTTACTTGGGTGATGTTTCAAAGTCATAGAGCAGGAAAAATAAGGAAGAACTGAATTTTTCTTTTTCTTCTACGAATTTCTAAGATACCGAGATAAATAACGATAAAAATTACCGGTAAACGTGAAGTTTGACGTCACGGCATACGCTCCTGTAGGTGATGACGTCGTATAATTCAAGGGACTCCGGTTTGTTTGTTTTGTGCGCAAGCGTTTCTGCGCATTTTGACCGTGAAATCTGACGTCACACATATTTTTGAACTCTTTCATTAGAACGGAAAATGAAAATTGAATTTTCGACCTTTTAACCAGTATTTTTTCGGGAGTTTTTGACCTCAGATTTGGATTTTTTCGCCAACTTTTTACCATAGGAATCAACCATTTATTTATTATTTTTACCCATTTGCGAACTCCTCCGTTGAAAATGGTTCCCTAACTCCGGTAAAATGGTGACTGTCTTGGATGGCTCAGTGTGTGACATGAAAATGAATGTAGACGATGAAATGGATGTGATCGAACGAGTGTTATTATAGGGTTAGGTTAAACACAAAAAGGAGCTTTCTTTTTCAATGTCGTGGCTTCTGAATAATCGCCCAAATAAGGAATTGCTCAGAGACACTCAAAGTGCAAACTTAAAAGCACGTAAAACAATAATATAATATGTAGGTATCCTTCAATCATTGATCATACAAAGTCACATATGGAAGATACCTCTCTTGAATGAGATCAAACTCACTCATTGTTCACATAGAAGTTCCAATATATCAAAATCCCTTCCAACATATATATGGCACAAGCAATCCAGGAGACTTCAATGATCCATCGCAACGCCGAACCACAGGCCGCATGAATTCTGTCTACTGTCTCCCATATAAAAGCAAACACGATTATGAAAAACGTCAAAAACCACCAGACAACGTTGAATATGAAGTGAATCCAGCCCGGGGTGTCTTCTATGAAAACGAGAATGAAAACGATCGCCACAGGAATGATAACAACAAGAGGTAGGAACTGTCTGTAATCCTTCACAGGTGAACAGAACGCATACAGCAAGATCAAAGGTATCAGGACAGACACAATGATTATCAGATTTCGCATTAGGGAGTATGTGTGAGTACGTACGTTGCATACCTAATGTACGAGTTTCTATCTACCCTACCTAGTAGAGAGGGTAGTACCACACAAAATAAGAAAGTAAATTATAGCGCCGAAGGCAATTTTCTGAAAAATTTGTTCCACCTTTCAGAAATGCAGCCTGATCAAAGTTCAAAATCTGCTATGCCGCAGGCAATTTTTTCACAAAGTATGTACCTGAAGCTTGTCAATGATTAATTTTTGACCGAAAGGAGATCTTGCGTATCTTCTGTTCAAATGAAAATGGTGAAAGCCTCATGTGTCTATGCAAGGGCAAATAATGGTGAAAACGCAATCAAGTAATAAAATCACTCCTATTTTCTTAAAAGAGGGAAAATGGGCTTAAGAAATGGGAAATAATCTTAGATTACGAAAGAAAAATATTCTTTGCTTGAGCATAGCCATTCCAGTTTTTCATCCTCTACCTCCCTCTTTCCCGTCTTTCTATCTCTCCCTCCCTTCCTTTCTCTCTTCTCCTTTTCCTTTCCTTCTCTCAATTCGTTTTTCTATCTCTTGTTTTCCCTCTCTCTCCTTCCTCCCATCCGCCATCTTTCTCACCATATTTCCCTTCCTCAATCCCTCTCTCTCACAGACGATCTCGCTCCTTTTCTCTCCCTCTCTGTTCCTCTCTCTCCTCCTCTCTCTCTCTCACACACACAATCTCTCTCCTCTCTCTCCCCCCCTCTCTCTCTCTCTAAGGGATTCCTCAGTCCTCACAAGAAAACCGGAGATAGTACATCACTTTCGGTATTTTCTAACATTTTACATGTTTTCAATTGAATAATTTTTTTTTTATTAATATTTATTATAGTGTGCCAAATATTAATAAAAAAAAAAAATATTCAATTGAAAACATGTAAAATCCTCTACCTCCCTCTTTCCCTTCGTCTTTCTATCTCTCCCTCCCTTCCTTTCTCTCTTCTCCTTTTCCTTTCCTTCTCTCAATTCGTTCTTCTATCTCTTGTTTTCCCTCTTTCTCCCTCCTTCCCCCCCCCGCCATCTTTCTCACTATATTTCCCTTCCTCAATCCCTCTCCCTCTCTCTCACAGACGACCTCGCTCCTTTCCTCTCCCTCTCTGTTCCTCTCTCTCTCTCTCCTCCTCTCTCTCTCTCTCACACACACACAATCTCCCTCCTCTCTCTCTCCCCTCTCTCTCTTCATTCTATTGTTCATTATGTTCATAATATCACATGCTTTGTCTCCATGATTATCAGATTTCGCATTAGGGAGTATGTGTGAGTACGTACGTTGCATACCTAATGTACGAGTTTCTATCTACCCTACCTAGTAGGGAGGGTAGTACCTACCTTATCCTACCTGGCTTATCACATTCTGCTTCCCTACCCTGCCTACCTACCTATGTGCCAGGGCCTATACGTACCTATGTACCTACATACGAGTAGGTACGTTGCATACCTAATGTACGAGTTTCTATGTACCCTACCTACCTTATCCTACCTGCCTTATCACATTCTATATCAGTTATTCAGAAATATACCTATCCTAAAATAAGCCAAAGGCCAAACAACGAAATAGAAAGCTGGATAAAGAGAGAGAGAGAGAGATAGAGAAGCAAAAAGAGAGAGGGGGAGAAAGAAAGAGAGAGAGGAAAAGAGAGAGAGAGAGAGAGGGAGGGAGAGAGAGAGAAAGA
This sequence comes from Diaphorina citri, assembly GCF_000475195.1. Lineage (NCBI taxonomy): Eukaryota > Metazoa > Arthropoda > Insecta > Hemiptera > Psyllidae > Diaphorina > Diaphorina citri. The sequence goes on along the minus strand of NW_007381163.1, from coordinate 9,142 downwards.
GAAAGAGAGAGAGAGAGAGAGAGAGAGTTCATATTGAAAACCTGGGTTTACTCTCAGGCTAATGAAACATATTAGTCTCTTCTTCTACTCTTTCTTCTCCTTCTCCTCCTCCTCATTGTCCCCTCTTCTTCGTCTCCTCATCCATATCATTCTCCTCCTCCTCCTCCTCCTCCTCCTCCTCCTCCTCCTTCTTCTTCTTTTTCTACTCCTTTTCCTTCATTTTGTCAGTTTCTGCAACTACATATTTATGCTGATGGCATGGAAAAAGAAAAAGTTAAAGGAAAGAATGCGCATTAGAAAAATGCTGATCAGACGAACAAAGAAGAAAGAGAAGGAGGAGGAGGAGGAGGAGAAAAAGAGGTGGGGGAGGAGAAGAATAAGAAGAAAACAATTTCATAAAGATTTTGTCATGATGAATCATGAAAATGAAAAATGGAAAAAACCTCCCAAGTTTCAGCTCTAAACACTAGACATTATAGTATATTTTGCAATAAAAAGTGTATAATACCCAGAGGTAGGTATAGGTATATTATTTTATAGGGCCATATTTAGGGAGAAGGGGCCTATTCCAGGACCTTATTTAGGGAGGGGGCCTTTGCCCGGACGGAGGACAAACGTATAAAACGTCTGGTAAGCCTAACCCCCCGGTACATCACTGTTTGGTCTCTCAGCCCCCCTGGATTCCTACACAAAGTATAACCTTCCTATAATAAAATTAATAATGCAGTACCCAGCTACATTCTTCTTTCTTCATAATACCTCCCTTCCTGCCTATACATATACCTACCTACCTACCTACTTAGGCGTATTGATGGAAATTGGAATATTGGAAATGAAACTTTTCCTTTGATGTTGGCGAAGTTTCGACCTCAAAAAGTTTCCACGCAGAGTTTCGACGACCTTTTTGTTGTTTTTGTTTTTTTAACGTCCCCACCACCATCACACTTTTGACTGTGATGACAATGTCAGTTCCTTTTGATCCCTTGTGCTTTATCGTCCCTTATTTTGCTTTTCTAATAACTCGGGTAATTTTTACAACTTTGGGTGAGGGTTGTGTTTTTAGGTATTTTTGGACGTAGATTCGTAGAAGCTTAACCCATCCTTTGGAGCATTTGCCCCTACACCTTAGGCCTCAGATTTGGCTTTTTGTGTGACGGGGCTTTTGGGGGGCCATATTTAGGGGATTCATGTGAGTTGCATACCTAATATACGAGTTTCTATCACCCTACCTGGCTTATCCTACCTGGCTTATCATATTCTACTTCCCTACCTTATCCTACCTGGCTTATCACAGTCCACTTCCCTACCTTATCCTGCTCCCCCGAACCTACCTATGTACCAGGGCCATATTTAGGGGATTCATGTGAGTTGCATACCTAATATACGAGTTTCTATCACCCTACCTGGCTTATCCTACCTGGCTTATCATATTCTACTTCCCTACCTTATCCTACCTGGCTTATCACAGTCCACTTCCCTACCTTATCCTGCTCCCCCGAACCTACCTATGTACCAGGGCCATATTTAGGGGATTCATGTGAGTTGCATACCTAATATACGAGTTTCTATCACCCTACCTGGCTTATCCTACCTGGCTTATCATATTCTACTTCCCTACCTTATCCTACCTGGCTTATCACAGTCCACTTCCCTACCTTATCCTGCTCCCCCGAACCTACCTATGTACCAGGGCCATATTTAGGGGATTCATGTGAGTTGCATACCTAATATACGAGTTTCTATCACCCTACCTGGCTTATCCTACCTGGCTTATCATATTCTACTTCCCTACCTTATCCTACCTGGCTTATCACAGTCCACTTCCCTACCTTATCCTGCTCCCCCGAACCTACCTATGTACCAGGGCCATATTTAGGGGATTCATGTGAGTTGCATACCTAATATACGAGTTTCTATCACCCTACCTGGCTTATCCTACCTGGCTTATCATATTCTACTTCCCTACCTTATCCTACCTGGCTTATCACAGTCCACTTCCCTACCTTATCCTGCTCCCCCGAACCTACCTATGTACCAGGGCCATATTTAGGGGATTCATGTGAGTTGCATACCTAATATACGAGTTTCTATCACCCTACCTGGCTTATCCTACCTGGCTTATCATATTCTACTTCCCTACCTTATCCTACCTGGCTTATCACAGTCCACTTCCCTACCTTATCCTGCTCCCCCGAACCTACCTATGTACCAGGGCCATATTTAGGGGATTCATGTGAGTTGCATACCTAATATACGAGTTTCTATCACCCTACCTGGCTTATCCTACCTGGCTTATCATATTCTACTTCCCTACCTTATCCTACCTGGCTTATCACAGTCCACTTCCCTACCTTATCCTGCTCCCCCGAACCTACCTATGTACCAGGGCCATATTTAGGGGATTCATGTGAGTTGCATACCTAATATACGAGTTTCTATCACCCTACCTGGCTTATCCTACCTGGCTTATCATATTCTACTTCCCTACCTTATCCTACCTGGCTTATCACAGTCCACTTCCCTACCTTATCCTGCTCCCCCGAACCTACCTATGTGCCAGGGCCATATTTAGGGGATTCATGTGAGTTGCATACCTAATATACGAGTTTCTATCACCCTACCTGGCTTATCCTACCTGGCTTATCATATTCTACTTCCCTACCTCCTGCCCCACCGCACCTACATACCTATCCTATCATTCCTATCCGATCTACCTACCTAGGGACTTAGGAATAGATAGGTACTTCACCGAGGTACCTACCTTAGTCTAATGTCACACACAAAAAGCCCAATCTGAGGGTTAGGTGTAGGGGCAAACAGTCCCAAAAGATGGGTTAGGATTGGGTATGTGATCCTAGCCTACAAATATCTATCCTATGTATCTTTGTTGCCTTATCGGCCTCGAGAGCGAGGCGTGGTGGCGACTTGACGAGGCCTCTCGGCTGGTAATCAGGAGGGCGTGGGTTCAATCCCGGCAGAAGCATGGACTTTTACCCTCCTTTTTTTTTAGTTTGACCACAATAATGGTAGCAGCCTACTGCTGAGGTGTTTTGGGTCACTAATTCACTATTAGGAAACTATTCGCCATAAAAACCCATTTTTTTTTTTATACCTATATAGGTATATATTTATTAGAGTGTGCCAACATACTAGAACATGTTATATGTATACACTAAAAAAACCATTTTGAAAAACCACTGAAAACCCATTTTGCTAGGAGACTTTATACAGGTTCCCGCCCCCCGTTTGTTTACGATTTCATCCAGATGAGGTTCGTTCTCGGAACGGCTGGCTTTCTCGCATGACGGAAGGTCTATCAAAACCCTTAAAAAAAACATACAGCACCGAAAGCTTGGCCGTCAGTAGCCGCCTTTAGCAATGACATCCAACTGTGTAGCCACCTACCAGTACCTATACCTAATTACCAATACCTTCCTACCTATCCACCTACTCACCATTTATTTAGGTAGGTAACCTATGTATATCTCCCTACCCCTTAACACAAAATAATTATAGCCGCAGGCTGTCCATTTAAAAAGTTCACTGGTAAACCTGTAGGTGGACACGATCGGAATTGCGGGGCCCCGGAGGGGCTCTGAGTTCTGTAGTTCATTGAACCACTAGCAGTGAGCGCCGGGTTCGATTCCGGGGCGAACTTTATTGTAAACACATTTCTATTAGTTCGGTTTCAGTAAGCATCAAAGGTACATACCTACTTGAAATGATGTTCGTTCTCGGAACGGCTGGCTTTCTCCAGTCTTGTCCTCTTGTCTAATCGAGCTCTCTTATCTCTCTCTCTCTCCCATTTTATCTTCTTTTCCCTCTCCTTTCCTCCACGTCTCTCTCTCCCTCTTCCTCTCTCCCCCCCTCTCGCTCCCTCTCTCTCCCTCTCTCTCTCTCTCTCTCCCTCCCTCCTCATTTCCTCATAATCTCAATCTAGAGTGGGATATCCTTGTTTACCTAGTCCGAACGTAAAGTTACTTCTGCCCAGCTAATGTAAATAAAGGTACCTAGGTAATTGCTTGCTTTGAATTTCTAATGGTTAGGTAGAATGCAAAAAAAAAAAAAATCATCCCTACAGTTAGTAGGTTTGACTTTCTTGTTTGAATTTTAGGATGACTCGTACTCGTATCTATTTTTTTTTTCTTTTTTTTTCCCAAGAGATTTAAAGGTGCACTCAGACTCACGAAGATATTAGGTCTATAAACAGGGAGAAGACTAGTCCAAATTTCCTCACGCTATATCAATAGCGAAGGTTGAGTGCGAAGGGCATCCCACTCGGAAAATTGAACATGGGAAAAGGGGAAGAAGAAGAAGAACAAGAAGAAGAAGAAGAAGAAGAATTAATAAAAATAATACTAAGGATACTATCTTCAAGTGAAACATAACAAAAAGTTGAGAGGTTGAGGGAGGTTGAACATAATACTTAAAGGGATGAACATAATAATAGAAAAAGAAAGAGAGAGGGAGAGTGAAGGGGAGAGAGAGAGAGAGAGAAAGAAAGAGAGGTCAACATGGTGAAAATTTCGTTATTATGTGATTGCCCCTGAAGCCAAGTAGTGAACCTAATTAAAACTGTATGCATGATGTGATCTCTCTCTCTCTCTCCCTTCCCTCTCTCCTCTCTGTCCCTCTCCCTTTTTCTCCCTCCCTCATCCTTTCCTCCTCTGTCTCTTTCTCTCTCTCCTCTCTCTCTCTCCCTCACTCTCCCTTTTTCTCCCTCCCACATCCTTTCCTCCTCTATCTCTCTTTCTCTCTCTCCCTCTCTCTCCATTTTCTCCCTCCCACATCCTTTCCTCCTCTGTCTCTCTCTCTCTCTCTCTTTCTCTCTGTTTGTCTTGTTCTGCATGTTTGTTATAAGAGGGGAAGGAAAAAAAGAGAAGAAGAAAATCATAGAAAAAAAAAGAAAAAAAAAAAAAAAAAAAGGGGGAAAAATTATCCCAAGAAAAAAAAAAACAAAAAAAAAAAAAAAAAAAAAAAAAAAAAAAAACGGTGGAAAAGTTATCCCAAGAATCGAAAGAGAATCCTGACCCCCTGTGGTAACGCATTTGCTTACCATGTAGATCTAGAATTGTAGAAGGTTCCGGGTTCGAAAGTGCCTTTGAGGATTGCACAACTTTAAAGGAAAATGTACGGTCGAGGCACAATGTAAAGGATGCGCCTAATGTGCATAAAAAACCCAGGCTCTTAGGGGTCTTAGGCCAGGAAAGAAAATTTTAAAATAATAATTATGTAAAAAATATAGGCCAGGAAAAATATACGTAACTAGATAATAATCGTATTTATGAGAATGCTTGTTGTACCTTGTAATAAAAAAGCGAAAGAATCTAAGCACGCTTGAAAAAAAAAGGAAAAAGAAGAAGAAGACGAATAAAAACTAAAAGGAGGAGAAGAAGAAGGAGACGATTAGGAAGAAGACAACGAAGAAGAAGAAAACAAAGACGAAAAAGAAGTAGATAACATTGGATACCTAGGTAGAAAATACAAAGAAAAGAAGATTCTAGGTAGAGAGGGGAAGAGGAGGAGGAGAAGTTGAAGGGGTAAACAGAGAGAGAGAGAAAAGAAAGAAATAGAGAGAGAAAGACTCTCTCTCTCTCTCAAGTAGGAGATACTCATAAGAAAAAGAGGTAAAATAGAGTGAAACGATAAAATTAAAGAGGAAAAAAGACAGAGAAGGAAACATAAAGTAAATACATATACTTTTATTCTTGTGGAATGGCGTAAGAAAAGGGGAAAAGAATAGGGGGAGAGAGAGAGAGAAAGAAAGAGAGAGAGGGAGAGAGTTGGTATAAAATGTGAATTACATCTTCAGAAAAGTGGAAGGAAAAATAAAATGGATAAAAAAGGAAAAGATGGAGAAAAAGAGGAAATGGAGAAGGAAGGGAGGGAGAGAGAGAGAGAGAGAGGGAGATGAAATAAAAAGAAAATTTCTTGTTAATGCACCAACAATAATGGCCTCTTGTCTCTTCAGACCTCTCTCTCTATCTTTCTCTTCTTGTGTCTCACTCTATTCCTGTATTTTTTTATCTCCTCCAGTCCCTCTCCACCCGTCTTTCATTCCTTCCTTCCTCCCTCTCCCTCCTTCCTTTCTTCAAAATATACCTTTTGAAAAGGTTTTTGAAGGAAATGCGAATTGAAACGAAAATAATATTAATGAAAATTAAGAAATATGTAATTACATCTTAGTAACCACTTCTCTTTCTCTCTCTCTCTCTCTCTCTCTTTCTCGCTCTCTCTTTGTCTTTTTCTATCCTTTAATTTTGGAGTTTTCTTTCTTTAATTTTGGAGAACTTCGTTAAAATATTTAATGAGAGAGAGAGAGAGAGAGAGAGAGATATTGAGAGGAAGGAAAGGACATAATAAGGTGAGAAAAAGAGGGAGATAAAGAAAGAGATGAAGGAAATGCGAATTGAAACGAAAATAATATTAATGAAAATTAAGAAATATGTAATTACATCTTAGTAACCACTTCTCTTTCTCTCACTCTCTCTCTCTCTCTCTCTCTCTCTCTCTTTGTCTTTTTCTATCCTTTAATTTTGGAGTTTTCTTTCTTTAATTTTGGAGAACATCTTCGTTAAAATATTTCATGAGAGAGAGAGGGAGATATTGAGAGGAAGGAAAGGACATAATAAGGTGAGAAAAAGAGGGAGATAAAGAAAGAGAGAGAAAAAGGGAGATAGAGAGAGACTTTGTCTTTTTCTATCCTTTAATTTTGGAGTTTTCTTTCTTTAATTTTGGAGAACATCTTCGTTAAAATATTTCATGAGAGAGAGAGAGAGAGAGAGAGAGAGAGAGAGGGTGAGATAGATAGGGATACAGAAAGAGAGAGGGAGATATTGAGAGGAAAGAAAGGAGATAATAAGGTGAGAAAAAGAGGGAGATAAAGAGAGAGAAAAAGGGAGAAAGAGGGAGAATCTTATAAAGGAAAATGCAGAAGACTTAAATAAAAGATACCTTGAAGTAAAACTGTTCAAGACACGGAGTTTTAGAAAATACACTTGTCTACAATAAATTTGGGACATAAAATTGGTTATACATTTTGCATTCCTTGACTTTACCAGCCATTTTTTTTTTTTTCTTCTTCTTTTTTTTGAGAAAGAGAAGAGACATAACGAGGGGAAAGAGAGTGAGAGAGAGAGGGAGATTTGATTGATTTCATTTGATTTATTTATTTATTACAATTTTAAATTTTACATAACCCGCCATTTTTTTTTTTTTTTTTTTTGAGAAAGAGAAGAGACATAACGAAGGGAAAGAGAGAGAGAGAGAGAATAGGAAAAAAAATACTAGGTTCAAAAGAGACATAAGGAGAAAGAGAGAGAAAGGACAATGGAGAGTTTTGATAGAGGGAAGAGAGAGGGAGATATTGAGAGTGAGGAATGGAGATAATAAAGTGAGAAAAAGAGAAAAAGAAAGAGAAGGAGGGAGAATCTTATAAAGGAAAACAGAGAGAGAGAGAGAGAGAGAGAGAGAGAGAGAGAGAGAGAGAGAGAGAGAGAGAGGGAGGGAGGGAAAGAGTATGTGTGGTAGAGAGAGAGAGAGGAAGAAAGAAATATGAAATGAGTTGGAGGAAGGAGGGGCAGAAAGAGAGAGAGAGGAGAGGAAGGAAGGGGGAAAAGAGATACTGGGAGAGAGAAAGGGAGAATGAAAGAGAGAGAGGGAGAGAGAGAGAGAGAGGGAAAGAGTATGTGTGGTAGAGAGAGAGAAAGGAAGGAAGAAATAGGAAATGTGTTGGAGGAAGGAGGGAGAGAAAGAGAGAGAGAGAGAGAGAGGAGGAGAGGAAGGAAGGGGAAAAGAGATACTGGGAGAGAGAAAGAGAGAGAGAGAGAGACAGATTGAAATGAAGAAGAGAGGTAAAGAGAGAGAGGGAGAAAGCGAGGACAGATATAGTGTGTCGAAGAAAGAGAGGGAAAGAGAGAAAGGTAGTGACATTGTAAGAAAGATATATAGAGAGGGAGGGAGAAAGAAAGATAGAAAAGGGAAGGGTGAAAATGAACGGAGTACAAGAGAGAAGAAAGGAACCGAGGAAAGAGAGAAAAAAGACAGAGAAAGCAAAGGGAAAGGGGGAGAGAGATATGTGGAGGAAGAAACATAGAGAGAGAAAAAGAGAGCTAAAGTGGAAGGGAAACAGGTAGGTACATAATATTATTTTGAAAGAGAGAGATTGATAAGATTAAACCTATCCAATTATGTTTGGAGAAGGGTTCTCTTCATTCTCTTTAATTCTGATTTTCTCTGAAATCTGTGATGTGAATCATTTTTTTTTTTTTTTTTCACGGAGTGTGCCAGGTGTGAAAGGAATATTTTCAAAGTTTTGTTTTAAAAAAAGGGGGATGAAAATTAAACTTTATATCACACGTCCCTGTACGTATGTATACGTAGGTACGTGTGAGAAAGATTATACGTATGTGGGTAGGTATACGTGTGGGAAGGGATAATACGTGGGGAAGATAATAAATTGCTAGTAATTAGTAATATCAAATATTTATGCTTGTAACCAGGGGCTTTTTAGGGATTAGGGAAAAACCCAGCCGTTTTTCCCCACTTGCCAACATTGGAGGCTGTTTTTTAATTACTTTTTCCAACATTTTTCCACCAATTTAACTTTCTATTGTATAAAGTTGAAACATTATATGAAGGTATAGGTGCATAGATACCTATAATCATAAATATACCAAGTTTTTCTTTAAATATTTCTTCTTCTTCTTCTTCTTCTTCTTTCTTTCCTTCTCGCTTCCTTCATTCCTTTATTTTATTTCTTCTTTGGAAGCACGGTAGGTTCTAGATAGGTACCTATAGACCCAGTTATTATTATTATTTTTGATTATTATTAAAATAATAATAACACAAACTAAGTGATGTTTCTCACTTGGCTGTATTCCGACCCCCACCGGGAATCGAACCCGAGACACGTACAAATGGCGATGATTAATTCTCCCCTCAGATTATAATTTTCCATGTGAGATGCTGCTGGGATTTTAAACTCGGTGCATATAAAATTTATACGAGTCTCATTTGTTCCCGTTTTAGAATTTTCATATTGTGTAGGGAGAGAGGAAGGGAGTGAGACAGAGAGAGAGAGAGAGAGAGAGAGAGAGAGAGAGAGAGAGAGAGAGAGAGAGAGAGAGAGAGAGAGAGAGAG
>NW_007381162.1:0-10503 GCF_000475195.1 Diaphorina citri | reverse complement strand
CCTAATTGGGTTATGTTCTGTGAACTTTTAGAACTCATTCAGAAAATGAGCCAATGGAGCACTTAGGCAATTCCTTTTTTTATGTGTGCAAGGCTGTGTGCCTTCATAGCATTTTTTTAGTGTACTGCCTGTATGCACTTTAGCAAATTTCCGAAGCTAGCCGTATCAAATTTCTTTTCATGCGCTGTGGTGTGGTGTGTCCGTAGACAAACGGACAAACTGTGTCAAATGTACTGAAGAATTCCATCCTCCAAAGTTTGATTATGCGACCTCAGCACACTTTATTCTAGAACTTCTTCAGTGAGCAAAGAACTCGTTTTCAAAAACCAAAATATGTGGTAAAGTAGGTATTGGAAGTAATTGGACAATTCCCTTAACTGCTCAGTCAAATTGGGATCTTTTCGGTTAGTGATGTTCGTAAATGAAGATATAAACAAAAACTTAACCCCATTTTTCCCCCTCCCCATTGTTCCCTGATATACTGATAGAATTGCGTGATGTTTCTTTACACGCTATTACTTGTGTCGTATGTAGGATATTATAGGTGTATATGGTAAGTATGATTATTATTAGCATCTCTTTCTGCTATGCTAACTGTATGCGTGGGCGCTGAGCGTAAGATGGAGAAGCAAAGTGGTAGAGGCGTAAGTGGGTAAAAATTCATTGCGTGATTGGGACAAAAAGTGGGCCTAAAATTGCAGGGGAGAGCGGTCGAGGTTTCGATTCCGTTCAGGCAACTTTCTCTTAAAATTATCGGAACGGGCTGGTTTCTCCCTATCCTGTCCCCCCTCTCTCTTTCGATTTCGGGACGATAAGACCTCCTCAGCATTTACCGTTCCTCTCTATGACATTAATTTATTATCAAACCTGTCTGAATGATTGCATCATTGCATACACAATGAATAACGGCGTTCATACAAAAGATTTGCTTTTCTTATGATGGCTTATCTCTTTGATATTGTCCTCACTATCCTGCACTATTTTACTCCAGAGTAGATATTCCGGGGTATTGTTAGCGTTAGTGAAAATAATTCTGTAAAAATGTGACATTTTACTCCGAGGTCACAACAAAAGGCTAGGGCTAGCATCGTTTTCCAACCTAAAACCCTCCTACCTACCAGTTCTCTGTTTTGACACTCCTTTGGGAAGACTTTGTTTGTAAATTTTATCGTGCAAGAAGATCTCTAAGTCTTATTGTGAGTGAAACACCTATAGGTGTTTCTAAGTCTTATTGTGAGTGTAAGTAAGACACAAAGTCCCAAGTCCTCTTTAAGAAGCCTTCTTCAGACTTACAAAAAAAAAGAGAGATTTGATAGAGGGAACTGTAACAACTGAGGTCTTGTCGTAAATAAATCGAAGATAGAAGGACAGGATAGGAGAAAGCCAGCAAGTTCGAGAAAAAACCTTATCTTTTAACTGTTAAATTTGCCCCGGATGGGAACCAAACACGATGTTAGAGGCAAAGCCAAGGTTCGAGATTTCCCAACCTTGGGAACTTGGAATAAAGACCGCACAACCCTAGGGTAATTAAATAATTTGGGGTAAAACCCATAAATCCCGATATCTAATTATTAATGAATAAATTATCATACAATTACTGACGAGCGGGATCAAAAGTATGATTAGAATTATCAATGAAAATAGGTACTCGTAATAAAACATTCGAAATGACATGGAAATCCTTTTGCCTGAATTATGAAGTGAGAGGTTTTACATATGATTAGAATAAAATTTATGGTACAGGTATTGCGAGAGATATTAAAGGATGAAATAGATTGAATAATAATGATGATTGGACAGCAGAAGTGCCCAGGTATGGACATTTTATACTTTTATTAAAAAAAAAATTGAAGGTCTTCTCATCGGTTCTATTTCGGTATAACTTCTGTTTAGAAAATCAGTACCTATGTACCTACCTAATTTGTTTAATATTCAGTTTATTATTATTATTATTATTATTGGTACAAACTCATATCCACACACACACCCTGTCTATATTCCCTAAGAACACAGGTGTACTTTGTCTATACGGCTAGGATTCTAGTAAGAGTAGGGAAATAAAATTTAGGGGAATGAGGGGAACTAGCATCCAGGAGGGAAACTTTGAAATCCTTTTCCTTGCAATTTTTTTCTACCCAGACATTTTAATTCAAGGTGTTTGTATACAGGGTGTGAAAAAACAACTGAAAATACTTTCAAGTAATTCAAGTGTGAGAAATTATTATTTATGCGTAGAAATTTGGATTTTGATCCACGTCCCTTTTGTCATAGTTCTAATGCCAGCTATTACTCACGCTCAGACTGACGGAATATGTGTGACGTAAAATCTTGAGAACCAGGTCTATCAGACCATGGGGTCGAAGAGAAAATAGCTTTTTCGACCACACACGTTCCGACGCTACGTGATGGTCGGACAGATGGTCTGAGCGTGAGTGGCGGTTGGTCATATTTTAATGAAACTTGGCAAACATGTTCATTACATGAAAAAAAAAGTTCCGAAATTTTTAGGTCCAAACGGGTCTTTAGGGGTAATTGGTTTAAAGTTTATTTTCTTTCGCCAAACGATGTAAACCGCCGTTTTGCATATTGCCTTAGGGTCAGTCAGCTAATTTTCGCACTCCTTATGGCCAATCAGTTGGATTTTCTGTAATCAGTTTTTTAGGTCCAATCGGGTCTTTAGGGGTAATCGGTTTAAAGTTTCAAATGATATTGAGGTCCCGGCTTGAATCAACTCACCAGGTAACAAAGGAGGCAAGGACGTCAGAATTTAAGAATGAGAATTTTCCAGCCGTACCTACCTATGTACACCCTGACATTTTCAATTAAAATCTAGGAACACCCTGTTTATTTGTATAATATTTCGTTCCTCTTGTTAAAAGTAAATACCAGCTACCTACCGTTTTCCCTAACCCTGAGGATTTTCACCGAAGACGTTTCCAATATTCCCATTCGTTTGAAATACTTCGCATAAATCTCGACACGAAAGCCCTTTGATTCCGACAGAGTTCACAGAGTTAAGCAAACGCCGGGTGTGGTGAAGACTGAAGCGCTGAGAAATGAATTTATTCTTTAATCCATTACTAGAGGTAGTCATTAATCATTATTAATTGGATATGTAAATTGTATAGGTATTACTAATTAGGTCTTATTTTATAAAATTTTATTGTTCCCGTGATTACCTATGACCTAACTTTCGACCTTCTACGTCTGTTCTTTTCGTTTCCAAAATGAGTGAAAGGGTGTGAAATGTAAAAAGATATATCTCTGTGAATAATTCTGCGCCGCATATAATATGCAAATATGTGGAAAGTTCGCTCCAATATTAGAATTTCATATTATGATAATGTACATTTTTTTTTGTCCTAATATTTATGACACAAAACAATGCATGAGAATAATAATAATTTATGCAATTGCTGCACAGTTTATAATGTTTCCATCGACTGAATATTAAATTTAGTAACGCTGTTTGCCAACAAAACAAAGAAAGCAATCCATGTTTATTGATCATGCCATTTGTTTTTGTTTTGTTTCAGAAATCACGACCGGACGCCATTGAATGACCGCCGAAAACACCGGAAAATAACATTCAAAAGATTGGAACACACAGGGAGCTAAGTGAATGAAACATAAACCTTAAAAAATTTATCCCTGAAACAGCAAACAATTTGCAATTTGTATTCGCAAAACCAACGAGAGAGCTGAGTACGGATAGATCCAAGAACAAAAATAAATCACAATGTGTTCAAAACACTGTGTATGAAAACAGAGTAAGGGGATAGTAAAATACCTGCAATAAATTACAAGGGTCACAAGAACATAGAAGAGGAAGGGAAGGCCAAGGATATTATAAGGTTACGAAAGCAATGGAAATAAGCAGAGAATACGAGAAATATGATGGAAAGAATTCACTGGTAGAATAAACGAGAGAATAACATAAAAAGAAAGGAGAAGAAGAAGAAGAAGAAGAAGAAGAAGAAGAAGAAGAAGAAGAAGAGAAAAAAAATGTATGCACAGTCATACGTGAAATACAGAAAATATATACTAAGGAAATAAGGAAGCAGAAGAAATTATATTTGATGGCGCTGATGTTTATTGATCATGCCATTTGTTTTTGTTTTGTTTCAGAAATCACGACCGGACGCCATTGAATGACCGCCGAAAACACCGGAAAATGCATTGAATGACCACCAAAAACACCGGGAAATAACATTGAAAAGATTGCGAACACATAAACCTTGAAAAATTTATCCCTGAAACAGCAAACAATTTGCAATTTGTATTCGCAAAACCAACGAGAGAGCTGAGTACAATATCCAAGAACAAAAATAAATCACAATGTGTTCAAAACACTGTGTATGAAAACAGAGTAAGGGGATAATAAAATACCTGCAATAAATTACAAGGGTCACAAGAACATAGAAGAGGAAGGGAAGGCCAAGGATATTATAAGGTTATGAAAGCAATGGAAATAAGCAGAGAATACGAGAAATATGATGGAAAGAATACACTGGTAGAATAAACGAGAGAATAACATAAAAAGAAAGGAGAAGAAGAAGAGAAAAAAAAATGTATGCACAGTCATACGTGAAGTACAGAAAAGATCTACTAAGGAAATAAGGAAGCAGAAGAAATTATATTTGATGGCGCTTGAGATAACTATGAAATAAAATAAAATCTCAGAGATTTGCAATGAACGGTTTAGAAAAAAAGAAGCTGCGAAGATAGAGTACCATTTTATAACCTTTTTGTATCAACTTTTTTCATTTTTAATTAATTTAAAAGTAATGAGAAAAAAAGAAGAGAAAATTGAAACTTTTTTTAATAAATGAAAATGCGATTATGTAAAACATTTTGAAGCAAACTGAAGACAAAGAGTGAATAACAATTATTATTTGCATTACAATTATTTAGTGGAGAAATTCTTTTGTATCAACTTTTTTCATTTTTAATTAATTTAAAAGTAATGAGAAAAAAAGAAGAGAAAATTGAAACTTTTTTTAATAAATGAAAACGCGATTATGTAAAACATTTTGAAGCAAACTGAAGACAAAGAGCGAATAACAATTATTATTTGCATTACAATTTAGTGGAGAAATTCATTATCTAAACATGCAAATAACTTTTCATTTATAAAACGATCAAAAGCTTTATCACTTGAAGCATAGTCTTGGATGAATTATGATATTACCACATAATCCTATATTTATAACCAGATAAAAATATATTGAAAATGTTTTTGTAATTGACTTCAGTAATATAACATTGATTTTCATTAACACATCCAATGACAAGGTAGTGACAAAGATGAATTGACATTGTCATTTGAATACATAATACTTCTTGATTAGTTAATTTTTTCCCAAACCCAAGCAATCAAGGAATCGCCCTTTGTATACGATTCTAGTCATGTACAGTACCAAAGACCTTTGACGAGTCTTGTGTAAATAATTCTTTTGTAACATACTTTAAATCGCTCTTTGTATACGATTCTAGGCATGTACAGTACCAAAGACCTTTGACGAGTCTTGTGTAAATAATTCTTTTGTAACATACTTTTATTTTCATCAATTATAATTAAAATCCATCTTGTCTAGTGCCTTAATAATTAATAAATAATTTCGTTACATATAAAAATAAATAGATACATTAAAATAAGATATCAGTTAAATTATTAAGTCAATTAAATAGATAAATAAAATAGATAGTCATGCTTTCTTATTTTCTATAAATTTTCATCAATTATAATTAAAATCCATCTTGTCTAGTGCCTTAATAATTAATAAATAATTTCGTTACATATAAAAATAAATAGATAATTAAAATAAGATATCAGTTAAATTATTAAGTCAATTAAATAGGTAAATAAAATAGGTACCTAGTCATGCTTTCTTATTTTCTATAAGTATGGAACACATTAGGTGATCGAATGATTGAAAACCAGCCCTGTCAAGCCACAGACAATAACACTGGCTCTTTTGAGGGTACCTGAATGGGACTATGGTCAAGTCCGTCTATCAGATTTTTTAATTGAATAAAATTATGAATTTATGATAGAATCAATTATCTATTATTAATAATAATGTTATATTTTAAATAAGTATTTATAATTTTAAAATAGCAATTCAAGAAAACGTGTTGAAATACATGTTTCTTGTAATAATAGCACCATTTTAAAAAACTAAAATATCTAAAGATAACATCATCAAAAGAAGATTATGTATTCAAAGGAAATGAAAATCACCAGAAAGTGAGAGCAGTGCCTTTAGAGGAAAACGTTTTCTCGTGAACAAAAGAAAGAAATAAAATTATCATGGAAAATAGAATTATGAAAAAGTTGATACAAAAAGAGCAAAGCAAATACCTACCCAGATTGTGAAAAAAAGGAGATTATACATAGGACAAAGCCAGAGGAAGGGAGAGAAACTATAGAAAAAAAAAAAAATACAGAGACAAGTGACAATGAAGTAAAGGAAACAATTAAAAAGGTAGCTGCTTTTCTTCTTCTCCTTCTTATTCTTCTTCAAATCCTTCGTTTATGATAAAGAAGAGAACACTTCTCGTTTGAAAGAAACATTAGAAAAACATCTCGGTGGAATAAAAAATGAACAGAGCCGGAAATAAACAATAGCAATAAAGCATTCAAGAAAACAAAATAAATGGAAATGAGTACATGGAAATGAGAAAGCAACATCGGAACAACATGGGAAAAACGGCGGAATGAAAACAAAGAGCAGAAACACGAACAAAGAGTTGAATGAAATACTAACAGTGAAAGACTTTTTGATATTGTACTTGTTATTTTCGTACGTGCTAAGTGAAAAACCTTAGGTCTGTTCGTTGAACTTTGGAATAAAAATACAAAGAGATCAACCAAGATACAACAAGCTATTTTGGCACTTCCACCAATTATTAAAAAAATAGATTACTTGGCCCCAAGTCCCTCATCATATCAAGGAATAACTTATCAATATCCATGAAGTAAAAGTAAGAGATACTCTGACATCTCCACTAAGTAAAAGCTTTGATCTGATAACAGCACAGAACGATTCTATTCTCAAATACCCAAACACTGGCGTAGATTAAACCTCTTATTATTAGATGGCCTATCAACACAATCAGTAAATATTACGACAAAAGCGCGCCCTATTGGTCTCAAAATCAACGCCACGCAAAAAATCCTGCGTAAATAATTCCTCATGTACGCAGCGGCAGGTGGCGCATCAATTGCGCGCCGCCAAGACCGTCGCAAGGTCGCCAAACATCACGTCGCGGCAGACACTGTTCAGGAGCAAATCGACAAGCGGTTTGCGCAACTCCAAGAACCTAAAAAATCGGGATCATAAAACTCAACTGATTGGCAATAAGGAGTACGATTCCTGTACTACTGGAAAAGGGTACGACTTTTCCGAGAAAAATTTTCACCAAACGATGTAAACCGCCGTTTTGCATATTGCCTTAGGGTCAGTCAGCTAATTTTCGTACTCCTTATTGCCAATCAGTTGAGTTTTGTATAATCAGTTTTTTAGGTCCAATCGGGTCTTTAGGGGTAATCGGTTTAAAGTTTCAAATGATATTGAGGTCCCGGCTTGAATCAACTCACCAGATAACAAAGGAGGCAAGGGCGTCAGAATTTAAGAATGAGAATTTTCCAGCCATACCTATGTATGTACACCCTGACATTTTCAATTAAAATCTAGGAACACCCTGTTTATTCGTATAATATTTCGTTCCTCTTGTTAAAAGTAAATACCAGCTACCTACCGTTTTCCCTAACCCTGAGGATTTTCACCGAAGACGTTTCCAATATTCCCATTCGTTTGAAATACTTCGCATAAATCTCGACAGGAAAGCCCTTTGATTCCGACAGAGTTCACAGAGTTAAGCAAACGCCGGGTGTGGTGAAGACTGTAGCACTGAGAAGTGAATTTATTCTTTAATCCATTACTAGAGGCAGTCATTTATCATTATTAATTGGATATGTAAATTGTGTAGGTATTACTGATTTGGTCTTATTTTATAAAATTTTATTGTTCCCGTGATTACCTATGACCTAACTTTAGCGGGATTTCGACCTTCTACGTCTGTTCTTATCGTTTTCAAAATGAGTGAAAGGGTGTGAAATGTAAAAAGATATCTCTGTGAACACCTATGTAGGTATGTGTGTGGTCTAGATTTCTAGAACGTGTCATGAACTTTTTTTGGGGTACCTACTAACTGATGGTTGGTGGAATGAAAATAAATATATTGATTTGAAGTGACAACCTAAGAAGTTTAAAAACGCATAATTAAGTAAGGTAGGTAGTTAGGTGTTTTTTTTTACCCATGTTGTGGCCATATTGTAATTAGTTCATACTGTAAACCTATGTACCAGATGTACCTACATAAGTACCTTACGTATAAATTATGTACAAGGAACAAAGTACATAGGTACGTACGTGTAAGGTATAGTAAAAGTTTCGTTCATTTCAGAGCTCACCCAAATTTATTGACACTGTAATGGTTGCTACCACCTTGATCTAATCAGTGTCTCATAGAAAAGCTTGTGACTCACCCCAAGACATTTCATTACAGAGAACTTAGCAAAGGAAATAAAAAAGTTAATAAAATTTTATTCAAAGGAAACTCCCGTCTAGAAAGGATTTACTTAGCTAGAACTATGCAGGTACGAGTAACCTTGGTTTTACAATTTTACTGCTTTTCTAAAAGATTAGGAGAAAATGTGAATCATATGAGTTGGTTTTCATTTACCTCAAGTAGAGGCATCTCTGAAAAGAGTGCAAAGTCTTACAGAGCGAGAAATACTCTCATGCATACTGCGGGGAGCTTACAGCATTTCCCTTTGAACATAGATAGATTTTCCAGTGCATTATGCGGGAAAGTGATCATTATACACTTTCCTTTTGAGAGACACCCCACTTTCTTCACCCCAATGTGAATCATATGAGTTGGTTTTCATTTACCTCAAGTAGAGGCATCTCTGAAAAGAGTGCAAAGTCTTACAGAGCGAGAAATACTCTTATGCATACTGCGGGGAGCTTACAGCATTTCCCTTTGAACATAGATAGATTTTACAGTGCATTATGCGGGAAAGTGATCATTATACACTTTCCTTTTGAGAGACACCCCACTTTCTTTCATAGCAGGTATGTTGCACTTGGTAGTTATTTATGTAGGTAAAAGCAGGGTCTTTCACAGCCCAAACGGGCTCCCATGCTAAATCTAAGAATGGGCCTCTAATTACAAAGTTCTTTTATTATAAGAAAAAACAACACCAACAAGAACAACAACGACAAGAATACCAGGTAGAAGGAAAATCATTCCTTTGAGAACTACCAGCTCCGGGTCCCCTCTTGAGGAGCCCCCGCCCGGGGCAAATGTGGACGACCCTGTAAGTAGGTGCAGACCTAGTGTAGATACATAGGTCGGTTTTCTATACGTATGTTGCACTTGGTAGTTATTTATGTAGGTAAAAGCAGGGTCTTTCACAGCCCAAACGGGCTCCCATGCTAAATCTAAGAATGGGCCCCTAATTACAAAGTTCTTTTATTATAAGAAAAAAGAACACCAACAAGAACAACAACGACAAGAATACCAGGTAGAAGGAAAATCATTCCTTTAAGAACTACCAGCTCCGGGTCCCCCCTTGAGGAGCCCCCGCCCGGGGCAAATGTGGACGACCCTGTAAGTAGGTGCAGAGATAGTGTAGATACTAGGGTGGAGTGAAAAAAAAAAATGTTCGAATTTAAAAACGCCTGATATGTCAAAAGATGCGTATTGATGAGTAGATTAATCCCTGAAATTTTCATGAAAAAATTTCATCATCTTGAGGTCGCACATTTGGCTTGAAGTTTTGAGAGCTTTTAGTTATGCAATGAAGGGGCAATATAAGGGTTTTTATTATTCTCACGCAAATTGCTAACAAATGGTAAGACGTACGACTTTTTTGTTCTGAACAAAACTTTTAAAACACATAGATACATGGGAGATACATAGATAACTACATTACATGACACTAGATTAAAAGTTCAACTCTGGGAGGGAAGGAGAAGAAAGAGGAGGGGGGGGGTGAAACCAAAGGAAGGAAAGAGGGAGAAGAGAGAATGTGGAGGAAGAGGGGGGAGATACCATAATATTTACCAAAGGAATAGGGCGGACAAAAAAAAAAAATGCTGCCCCCTTTCAGAAACCTACCCTGTTTACGTATAAATAAAACATCAAAAAAGTAGATGTATGATATACACTTCCAATATACATAGATACATAGATAACTACATTACATGACACTAGATTAAAAGTTCAACTCTGGGAGGGAAGGAGAAGAAAGAGGGGGGGGTGAAATCAAAGGAAGAAAAGAGGGAGAAGAGAGAATGTGGAGGAAGAGGGGGGAGATACCATAATATTTACCAAAGGAATAGGGCGGAGAGGAGGAGAAAATTTAAGTGGTGTGGAAAAAAGAATACAGGGGAGAGTACTGGGGAGACGAAAGAGGGGAGGGAAGAG
>NW_007381161.1:14074-15789 GCF_000475195.1 Diaphorina citri | reverse complement strand
ATCGCCAGTGTCCGAAATCCAGCACGAAGAAAACGCTACATTGAGGTAAGTTTTAACAGTTGTCCACACATAGTCGACCGGCCGTCGCGTCAATCGACGAAATAAATCTATGTTGTCGAGGTAGTGTAGACTTGTCAGTCGATCGTCGATCGATGGCCGATCGACTAGGTGTGGACACAGCTAAAGATTTCAAATTTATGTACCTTACCTACATAATTATTTACGTACTTAGTTTTCAAGAGATTTATGGTCATTGGACTTTAGTAACTGTGGTGTATTTTCCTTTCGGGAAACTTCGAGAGACGGAACTGATTCCGATGGCGTTCCATCTGCGTACACAAAGGAGAACCGATCATCGACCCTCGCCTTGTACCGACCCAAAAGACAATAAACAGAAGCTAGTACCAACCTTCGTAGAAAATCAAGAAATTGAGCTGAGTATTTTTTCTGCGATGGTCTCGGCGAGGGTCTAAAGGCCGCTTTACACGCAGCGATAAATAGCAGCGATTTGTTTGCTCCAATTTATCGCTCCAATCGAGATGAAAGGTTGAGCGGCCTTACACGTAACGATAAATTGCAAAACGATCTGAAATTGCAACGATTTATCGTTGCGTGTAAAGCGGCCTTAAAGGTCGCCATTTCGGCCGCGCTTTTAGAGTATAGCGGTACAAGTGGTATTTCAGTTTCCAAAATTGAACCGGGTCCGTCCTCAAAAGGAAAATGTGAGGGTCAACGGTCTATTGTCTTGTGGCCTAGCACTTAGAGTACAAGTACCATTTCTGTTTCCATAAGGGAACCGCTTCCGAAAGTAAACAAGCTGGGCCCGTCCCTCCGGGAATTTTTTAGCCCGTAGTTTATTCGATCATGGTTAAAGAATACCTTTGTACCTACCTAATTTGTTTAATATTCAGTTTATTATCATTCTTGATTTGATTTTTTGATTTTACTTTCACGTAATGATTTAAAATCAAGACTAGAGCCCGTTCTCCCTTTATTCCCAATAAAATGTTTAAGTCACCCATCCATTTATTGGCCTTCCTCGGCGTAGCTTAACATAGGTAACGCTAAAACCGGTCTTAAATGATCGACTGAAATGTTATCTAAAACTTTCTCGCTTTGAGTTCATAGGTCATTGCGACAAATTTCAAGATCAGACCTCATTTGTGTGAGAAAATGTGAAAAAAATCCCCCAAAAAACAGTTTTCAATGTCAAGGGAGACAGCTTTGGAGGATTTTTTTTTTTTTAACTAAGCTATTCCACTTAAAAGGAAAGGTCCTTTGGACTTTACTATGATTCATGTTCAGAACATCAAAATTTGGTATAAGGTATTCCTTTTAGGCTCTGACGGCCCGAAAGTTGCGGTGGCCTCAGAAACAGGTGGTCTGAGACGCACAGGGATTGCTTGCGAAGGAGACACTTGTGTGTTACGGTGCTCCAATCTATCATGACAAAAAAATCAGGCAGGAAGGAAATAATAATGATTATTATGTTCCATATCACCTGCCTGATAACATAAGCGAAGCCACAGCAGGACCAGGTCAGCCAGGACAGAACAGGAAGCCAGACGCCAGCCAGACAGGGGTATCTTCCTGAATAGGTTTGGACCAGTCTGGATATATATTTTAATTTCCAGAAAGAATGGTCCTGTGCTTTTACCACCACGGTTAAAACAGGCTCTTGGTTTTGCGTATTTTCGGTTTTTTGGTTTTTTTTT
>NW_007381161.1:6983-13499 GCF_000475195.1 Diaphorina citri | reverse complement strand
GACAAAAAAACCAAAGCCGTTACACCCCCCTCTGTCAAACCTCTAAAAAAAAAAAAAAAAAAAAAAAAAATATCTACATCACGAATAAAAGGTATTTCTAATTTATTATGCACTTCGAACATTTCATTTGAACAGTAGGTACGGTACCTAGGTATCTACTTGACTACTTTCTTCCTTTAATCTACTATCTACTTTTTTTTAGTTATGGATCTATAATCTGAACCTTCTTGGGTACCTATTCAAAAGAAGAAATACCTGATCAGGATACTTGTCAAGATACCTGATCAGGTGTACCTGATAGTAAGTGACTGACCTAATGGAGAAGATTTTTCCGTGGTACCTACCAGTAGTTGTTCTACTTGTACTCGAGTACACAAACACGACGCTCGTAAAATCAGGCTGATGTTCATGTTGAATGGGGGAGAATGGCTTCCAGATTGAGTTTATAACTTTGCAACCAAATAGTTTTCAGTGTTAAAAATGCTATGAAAAGGTAGCCAAAGAGTTTAGCTTTATTTTTAATTAATTTGAACACGACGATTGCCGAGGCCTCGCGATGTCTCCCGAAGTCCCCGAGGAGCTGTTTCGGAAATACACGGACACGGACTCGCGCCCCCTCACACCGTGCGTCACTGTGGCGTCGGCGGTGACGCGGGGGTCGCTTGGTTCGCGGCGCTGTGTGACCCCGGACCCGCCTGCGCAGAAGACTCTACTTGTACTGGACTTGCGACGGAGTCATAGCCAGGAGACACTCGCCTGTTGTCTGCCGGTAAGATCGGTTCATTATGGGACTTTTGGTATAAGGGGACTGTTCACATTTTTTTTTTCAATCGGGTTAATTTTGGGCTTTTTGTTAAAAGGGGATTTTTCCATTTTTTTTTTTTTTTTTTTTTTTTTTAGCTGACTGGCGACTGTAAATTGAAAATGAGGTAAGCTGGCCTAGTTAGCTTTGAGGATAGAACGCGTCTGCCTTGATCCCTCAGTCTGAGTCTGACGCAAGCCACTCAGGTCTACCTCATAGTGAGTGTGCTCATCAGGTATCAGGTAGACCTGATCAGGTGTACTTGTCAAGATACCTGATCAAGATGATACTTGTCAAGATACTTGTCAAGATACCTGATCAGGATACTTGTCAAGATACCTGATCAGGTGTACCTGATAGTAAGTGACTGACCTAATGGAGAAGATTTTTCCGTGGTATCTACCAGTAGTTGTACTACTTGTACTCAAGTACACAAACACGACGCTCGTAAAATCAGGCTGATGTTCATGTTGAATGGGGGAGAATGGCTCCCAGATTGAGGGATTTACCGAGATTATTTTCACCTCCAGGGGATGTTGTCCAGTCAAGGAGGTCTCACCTGTTCCCCCACTCCTCCCGACACAACGCCATCTCCCAAACCGGGACCTAAGGCGAGGAACACTGCCACCCAACCTGGCGGTGGTAATGCCAAAGCTAAAGCCTCTAATGATACCAATAAGGTAAGTCTGGGGGACCTTGAACATGGAGCAGACCAGTGTCCTGCTGTGGTAGTGTGGTACTATAAATAGGGACCAGAGCAGTCAAACCCTAACCAGCCTTGCTAGCTGGTGGTTTTATCATGTTTCAAAGGAAAAGCACAGGTCCTCCGTGATGGTTGACTGCAGTAATTATTGGCTAGAGACTATCAATCCCCCTCGGTGCAGCTTGACCGCTAGAACAACAACGAACAACTAAGTGAAAGGGTGATATTCCAGAGTGGTTTATGAAGTGAACTTGTTGCAAAATGAAGACTGTACCTAAAGAGAAGGCGTATTTTCCTTTCCTTGGATTTCCTCCGTCCTGTGCGGTTTACTAATAGATATCAATGTTATCTTTCTGTCCTGTGATTCTAAGCCGAGTGTAAATCAAGAAGACAAAGCCAAGGAGCTGAGCGCAGAAGATGAAGAAGAGATGATTAGAAGACGAGGCAAAAAGAAGAAGAAGAAAAGCAAGGCAGAGGAGGCGAAGGATCTAGAGAAGGAATTCAAAGGACTGGCAGAGCCTGGAGAGACTCTGGTAAGTAGGAGAACGGAGCCCCGACCCTATAGCCTAGCCCCAACCCTCGACCCTAGCCTAGCACTAACCCTCGACCCTAGGCAAGCCCCGACCCTGTAGTAAGAGGTTCGATAGTCCCGACTCAAGAAAAAGAAAGTAAAAATATAGGGGTCTAGTTGATTGGAACACATCACATGCCTTCAAGCACACTCCATTTGTCGAGGGTCTAGGTATTCTGGGTTTTCCCTTAGGATCAATCGTGCAGAATGTGGTGGCCAATTATAAGGACTGGGGTGCCATTTTTCTGGAGAACAAATAAAAATGTAAGTATTTAGGGAGGAAAACAAAAGAGATAAAATTACCAGCGTCATTAAGGATCTAGAGAAGGAATTCAAAGGACTGGCAGAGCCTGGAGAGACTCTGGTAAGTAGGAGAACGGAGCCCCGACCCTATAGCCTAGCACTAACCCTCGACCCTAGCCTAGCACTAACCCTCGACCCTAGGCAAGCCCCAACCCTGTAGTAATAAGAGGTTCGATATCCCCGACCCAAGAAAAAGAAAGTAAAAATATAGGGGTCTAGTTAATTGAAACACATCACACGCCTTCAAGCACACTCCATTTGTCGAGGGTCTAGGTATTCTGGGTTTTCCCTTGGGATCAATTTAGGTAATTTGAAACCATGCTAATGAATAGAAGCGGCCTCAACAGAGCATTTTCCCATAGCCCTGAGTGATCTCGACCCTCGCTGTAAATGAACAAATTGGGTATTTTTTTCTGTGAGAAAAGATGGTTTGGGGATTTGGTGTACAATTTTGATAACATTCTAACCTCTAATTTTCTAAAGCGGATCTAAATAAACAGGAGGTGGAACCTCCCAGGCTTCGTTTTGGACAAGCAATGCGAAGAAGATGGGTTTTGGCTAAGGGACCAGTCAGCGAGACTCGAGAAAGGGGCTCTTTCTTGAGTGGTCGCTTAAGCGCAGTTTTCTCGCCGAACGATCTATTAGTCTTCCTTTGGTCCGCGCGCGGGATCACCAGTATCTCCTTGTGGGGCCTAAAAAGCCGATATATATTATATCAATGGTCACGGCGGGGATCGATTAACCAGGGTCCTTGTTGTGCACCCCTACTAACACCCTGTTCCTCTCTGCAGGTGTCCGTCGGAGAGGACGGGGAAGACGGACCCAGTGGTTGTCCTAGTGGGCGAAACTCCATCTGTTACGACCAAGGGGCTGGTCAACCCCCGGCCACAACTGCCGGGAGCCAGGGTGGCAAATCCTCTCGCGAGGGCGTGGTACCATTGGCTAAGGAGGGCAAAAGCTTTCTGGAGTCTGCCATGATTCGACAGCTGCAGCGGGAGCTTGACTTTGAGTTGGTGGATAACGAGTTTAATAAGAAGGTAAGCAAACAAGCAAAAAAAAAAAAAAACTTTTTGAAGAGATTTGATTGAGGGAACTATAAAATATCTTATCGTCCCGAAAGCGAAGAGAGAAGGAAGACAGGATAGTAGATAGCCAGCCCTTTTGAGAAGAACCTTGCGATTTGATAGAGGGAACTGTAGGTAACTGCTAAGGTCTTATCGTCCTGAAGGCGAAGAGAGAAGGAAGAGAGGATAGGAGAAAGTCAGCCGATTCGAGAACGAACCTTATCCATCCAGGATTCCAGGATAAAATTTGCCCCGGGCGGGAATCGAACACGCGGCCTAGCGCTTTCCAATTGTAAACTAGAGATTTTTCTCTTTAGCTTTCTTCTAGTGAGTCTATTATTTCCCGTTTTATTCCTCAGAGACGTATAGCTCTACAAGAGGCACTTCGCATTATGGAACCTAAAATGGTGAGCGAAGAATTGAAGCGTCTTCACGTCACCTTGAGTCAGACTAAAACCGACAGTGAGTCCTGGCTCACTTTACCTAGGACGTTCACTAGACGGAGTGCTAGGTTTGAGCTGACTACCTAGCTAGATATTACATTTTAATCTTTTTATGATTTCCCCTATATTCATGCTAATGTCCAAGTTGTTGTACATATTATTGAAGTTGGACATTGCGATTTCAAGTGGGGTTGTTAATCTATTTTTGGGGATACTTAAGATTTTTTTACAAGCTATCTGACGTAAAAGTACGTGCTTTTTGCATTTATAGAGGATGATGAGCAATCTAGGTAACTGTTGGGTATCAAAACATACTAGTCTTTTATTAGGTACTAGTATTCGTCATTAGGTAGCCGAGCTAAGAACCTAATTATAACTTGATAACTGTTATTAAAGCTATAAAATCGCTATTTATAAATTAATAACTTCGATCAGTGGCGGACTTTTCGTGAAATACCTAGGGCAGTATATTGCTTAACTAACATTTTATAGAATAGAATACTAACTGGAGGACGTTAAACAAGGAGTATACCAGCCTGACATTTCCTTGCTAAAGAAACAGCAAAGGTTGAGTTAGTTAGCTTAGTTGGTAGTGCGTCTGCCTTGTATGCGCGGGTTCGATTTCCGCCCGGGGCGGATTTTATCCTGATGGGATAATGTTCGTTCTCGGAACGGCTGGCTTTTTCCTATCCTGTCTTCCTTCTCTCTTCGATTTCGGGACGATAAGACCATAGCAGTTACAGTTCCTTCTGTCAAACCTCTTTAAAATAAAAATAAAAAAAATAAAACAATAATGAAAATTAACTAGACTGGGTTCATGGCGATTTGATGTCCAATATAATCCCTCTCTTTTCTCTCCTCCAGACATGACACCTCTGGAATATCTGGAGGGCTATGTATGGATATCTCCCGGTAGACGACTCCTATACAACCGAGTCTTCAATCGACACCTGGTGCGGGCAGGAAAACGACTCATGAGAGGGAAGGTAAGGCCTGCCACACATTGGACGCGTAGTCATGTCACGTCACGTGAGCTCATGTGAAGTCAGAAAGATGTAGTTCCAAGTTTTCCGATAATATTGTAGGTAGTTTCGTTCAGGACAGCTGCACTACTATCACGTGACGTGAGGGCAGTGTGGCTATGGCTACCATGAACGGAATGACCTACAATATTATGGGAAAACTTTGAACTATGTATATCTTTCTGACTCTTTTCATGGTAGAGACACACTCCTATCACGTCACGTGAGCTCATGGGGAGTCAGAAAGATGTAGCTCAAAGTTTTCCCCATAATATTGTAGGTAATTTCGTTCAGGACAGCTACACTATTATCACTTCACGTGACGTGACTAGTGTGTTACTAGAGTGTGAGAGCTCTGTACCATTTTCCCAACACAACAAACTATAAGACCTCCGGTGAAACAGTTCCCTCTATCAAACCTCTTGAAGAAATCCATATTTTCCAGGACATAAATCTCCTTTTAATGCATATTTTCCAGGACATAAATTTCCTTTTAATCCATATTTTCCGGGACATAAATCTCGTTTTAATCCATATTTTCCGGGACATAAACCTCTTTTCAATTCGTATTTTCCGGGACATAATCCTTTTTTTAATTTAATCCAAATTTCCACGACATAAATCTCCTTTTAATCCATATTTTGCAGGACATAATCAGCGGATTAGGTGAGGTGATGGGTAGACAGCTGACAGAGACAGAGGCTAGCGAATATCAAAGTCTCCTAGACTGGAGACCGGAAACTAAAGTTCGATTCAAGTTGTGGTGTGGTGTGTGTGCATTGTTTGAACGGATCTATGGTAAGTGGTAGCTCCAGGTTCGCCTCCCGTGCTGGAGATTATTTAACGCGAATTTATAGCATCCTCTGTGACCGAGTGGGTATCACATTGGGGGAGGGCTTGCACGCCGGAGGTTCCGGGTTCGATCGGGGTCAAAGTTTTTTTTCTGCTTGGTTCGGGGAGCACTCAGCTTCGTGAGGACAATTGAGCAGCTACTTTAATCGAGTAGCGACCAGTGGCGACATTACCAGTGTAAAATGATGATACGAGTAGATGAGAATTAATAGTAGTAAAGGCGGCATTAGTTATGCTGTGATACCCACAAAAGTTGTGAAGAAGCTTTCTGGTTTACCTCAAAGAATTAATGATTTGATTAGTGTGTACCTATTTCTTTATTCCCTCATATTTTATTGTTGTTATTTTTTTTTATTATTTATTTTTATTATTATTATTATTATTATATATTTTTTATGTTTTAATGTTCTAAGCAATTGTAATTGTATTATGGAACAAATAAAAATTACCAAATTATTGAGAGTGACCCATTGGTAAAGAGAGGAGGGGGTGTATGGTCCAAATTTTCAGTAAAAAAACTCCTCTATTTTACAGCCAAAAACTTCTGCACCGAATTCCTCTCAAAGGAGGCGGATCCCTGTAATGCTGTAGAGAACGCAGACTTTGAAACTCTTCATAAGAAACTGATTGACAATAAACCAAATGATAAACTAGTCACAGTGTTGAACCAAATCAAAACTCTGTAATAATCATGTCAAGACTGTGTAAAAATCATGTCAAAACTGTGTAATAATGATGTCAAAACTGTGTAATAAT
>NW_007381161.1:4716-6474 GCF_000475195.1 Diaphorina citri | reverse complement strand
TCCCTGTTCCCCCACCCCTCCCGACACAACGCCATCTCCCAAACCGGGACCTAAGAAGAACACTGCCACCCAACCTGGCGGTGGTAATGCCAAAGCTAAAGCCTCTAATGATACCAATAAGGTAAGTCTGGGGGACCTTAAACAAGGAGCAGACCAGTGTCCTGCTGTGGTACTATAAATAGGGAGCAGAGCAGTCAAACCCTAACCAGCCTGGCTAGCTGGTGGTTTTATCATGTTTCAAAGGAAAAGCACAGGTCCTCCGTGATGGTTGACTGCAATAATTATTGGCTAGAGACTATCAATCCCCCTCGGTGGAGCTTGACCGCTAGAACAACAACGAATAACGTAAGTGAAAGGATAATATTCCAGAGTGGCTTATGAAGTGAGCTTGTTGAAAAATGAAGACTGTACCCTAAAGAGAAGGCGTATTTTCCTTTCCTTGGATTTCCTCCGTCCTGTGCGGTTTACTAATCGGGGGAATTTACATATGACCCTATAGGAAGTAATTTTGAAATCGGGGGAATTTACATGAAATCGGGGGAATTTACATTCGCCCAATTTTGATAACATTCTAACTTCTAATTTTCTAAAGTGGATCTAAATAAACAGGAGGTGGAACCTCCCAGGCTTCGTTATGGACAAGCAATGCGAAGAACATGGGTTTTGGCTAAGGGACCAGTCAGCGAGACTCGAGAAAGGGGCTCTTTCTTGAGTGGTACCTTAAGCGCAGGTTTCTCGCCGAACGATCTATTAGCCTTCCTTTGGTCCACGCGCGGGATCACCAATATCTCCTTGTGGGGCCTAAAAAGCCGATATATATTATATCAATGGTCTCGGTGGGGATCGATTAACCAGGGTCCTTGTTGTGCACCCCTACTAACACCCTATTCCTCTCTGCAGGTGTCCGTCGAAGAGGACGGGGAAGACGGACCCAGTGGTTGTCCTAGTGGGCGAAACTCCATCTGTTACGACCAAGGGGCTGGTCAACCCCCGGCCACAACTGCCGGAAGCCAGGGTGGCAAATCCTCTCGCGAGGGCGTGGTACCATTGGCGAAGGAGGGCAGTTTTTGTTGAGAAATGTTTCAAAACTTTCTAGTGTGAGAGAGCCAACTTTTAAGCATTCTTGTGTTTGTATTTTGTTTGGAGTGTAGTGATAGTTTATTTTGTCAACAATGGTTAGCATCATAGAACACAATTTTGGCCATCCAATTTGTAGTCAAAATCAAATGTAAGCCAAGCCTAAAACCAACCACCCTAGGGCTGATTTAGATATTGAGAAGCAGATGAAAAATCCTGACCCCATCTCTACATGGGAAAATACAAAAAGAAGAAGAGATTAATAGATTGAAATATTGCAGAAAATGCCAACCTTCAAAGTGGAAAGCTCTGGGAGAAACACCCATAAGAGTATCAACACTTTTCTCCTATAAAGGTTTACTATTGCAAAACTAATCAAGATTAAATGAACACAAACAACCCCAATTTGATAATTGAAAAATGTGTGTTGTTTGAAATTGAAGAGGTTGGCTGGCCAGCAATATTGTTGAGAAGTCATGAAATTATCAAATACATTTGACAGTATGATTAAATTTAAATGATAGTAAATGATCAAATTTACTTGATAGTGTAAGTGTTGAGTAGTATTGAATTGCAACATAATTGATGAATTATTTGTTATCAATCAAACACAGGGCAGGGAGGTGTAGTGCAATGGTTTGTGTACATAGCCTTGCCTTTTACTGGGTGATAAGAATGACA
>NW_007381161.1:2269-4701 GCF_000475195.1 Diaphorina citri | reverse complement strand
GAAGGAAACATGCTCAAGAATTTGAACCTGACTCCCATTTGATTTTCATCAACTAACATATCAACTGCACTTTGAAGTATTTTGACTTCGTGATCATTAGAGCATACGCCCATAAGAGCATTGAGTCTGATGTCAATATGCATTTGTTTGAGGAATTCTCTCTGAGTAATCGGGCCAAATGTTATCGCCTTGTCTTTAACACTATCCCGGATGTATTTGAAATCAACATCTGCCGTCAGGTCACTATGCCCAATGTTCTTCAGCGGGTCAGTTTGTTTGTGATTACAGTAAGCACGGAATGTGTCTTTGCCTTCTCCACTGTGCCCGTAATCAATGATCAACCCAATACCACCATTCTCTTCCAGTCGTGTGGCAATGTTCTTCACTATGACTCCAGTTTGCAATGATATTTCCACATGATCTCGTGTTTCGTTTTCATTGATGAACAGACAAGCTGGAGTGGCGTTTTTAGATTTCACATAGCAGAGTTCATTGGTGTTTGCACTAAAATCAATTAGAATTTCTCGCCAGCCATTTTCTGTCTTGACAAATTTGTGCACAGGCAAAGCATCAAAAAATTCATGAGCTAGAAACAGAGTGAAATTTTTCTGTGGAACATCAAATATGGACGTGTACCACTTGATCTTTGTACCATTCTTGGTTGTGCCACTTTGATAACATAAATCTTGTTCTTCTGCTTCTAGAGTTTCATTTTTGCTTTCTTTAGAATCACTAGTGACATTTTCTTTATTACTATTGTCCTTGTTATCATTGACAGATGCTGTATCTAATATTTGACTAACCTTCCTTTTCCTAGATACCAACATGTTTTCATTTCTTTCAATGCTCTCAGGTACACACAGAGATGTTCCTTGTATTTTAGACAGTTCATTACTAACTTCAACAAGGCAAACATGATCAATTTGACTTGTCAGTTTCAACTTGTGAAAGGTGCGGAGAACATCTCTCATCATTGTTCCACGACCAGGACCCAGCTCAACAATGTCAATTTTATTTGTCGGGGCATTGATTTTGTTCATTTCGTGTGTCAACCACAAAGTTACCAATTCACCAAACATTTGTGTTATTTCCGGCGATGTTATGAAATCACCGGCGGCACCAAAAACATCTTTGTTTATGTAATAGCCATGGCTTGGATTGGTTAGAATTTCTTTCATGTACGTAGCCACTGTGATTGGACCAGTGAGAAGAATTTTTGATTTAATATGTTCAAAGAGTAGATCTTTATCAGATTCTTTGTTTGGAGTTGGATTGATTCCACTAAGACTTCTTTGGTTGTGACAGATGTTGGCTGCCCTTGAATTGAAACTTTTCAAGGCAAAAGCAACCATGTTATGTTTAAGAGAAAACATATTTGAAGCCTAGTTAGCTGGCAGGTAACACATCTGCTTTGAAAGCACTAGGTTGTGAGTTTGATTCCCAGCTAGGGCAGATTTTGTTAAACAGATGAGGTTTTTTCTCAAATTAGCTGGCTTTAAGACCGGAAACTAAAGTTCGATTCAAGTTGTGGTGTGGTGTGTGTGCATTGTTTGAACGGATCTATGGTAAGTGGTAGCTCCAGGTTCGCCTCCCGTGCTGGAGATTATTTAACGCGAATTTATAGCATCCTCTGTGACCGAGTGGGTATCACATTGGGGGAGGGCTTGCACGCCGGAGGTTCCGGGTTCGATCGGGGTCAAAGTTTTTTTTCTGCTTGGATTTTAGGGGGAAGTTGGAACTAACAGCTGTTCCAATACCACCTTGGTTCTAAAATTCTTGAAGTCGGTTGGTTTTGTTCCTACTGTAACATAGTCTGTATTGTATTCTTTTAAACCTAGAGCTGCCACGCGAGAGGAAAGGAAGGACTTTGAATAATTATGTTCTCATCTGTGTGACGTACGTCCATTTAGTAGCAATTTAAATTGAGAGTTCATAATGTTACTCTAATTAAGTCATTTAAATTTTTTTAAAGTCTCTTCAATGAACACTGAATATAGGGGAACAAATTAAGACTCTATCGCCCTTCCCCTCTCTTTGGAACGTGTGAGATTGGGAGATGGGAATACACACATGACACATTTGTTTAAAATAATATATGTACTACCTATGTACTTGTACATCAATATGAAGACACCCACCCATTAAACCCATAGTTTCTAGTCGGCCATATTGGCTTAAATTTCATCAAGGTTCTTTTTTCCTACAATGATGATTATTATTTGTTAACATGTTAAAATTTCGACACAAAAGAGAGCTGAATTCGTACTAATGAAGCGACTATTGTCTCTCTCTCTTCTCCCTCTCTTTCTCTCTAGT
This sequence comes from Diaphorina citri, assembly GCF_000475195.1. Lineage (NCBI taxonomy): Eukaryota > Metazoa > Arthropoda > Insecta > Hemiptera > Psyllidae > Diaphorina > Diaphorina citri. The sequence goes on along the minus strand of NW_007381161.1, from coordinate 2,385 downwards.
ACAAATTTTGTGCTGTTTTTTTTTTAGAGGGTCTGGTCGGTCTATCTCTCTTGTATCTTTCTCAAGGTTAAAGTAATGTAAAATCATGCACGATAAATGTGTTTTTGAGAGAAGAG
>NW_007381161.1:0-1441 GCF_000475195.1 Diaphorina citri | reverse complement strand
TTGAAGCTAGAAATTGGGCTCTTACTGTACTTTTTTCTTATATTTTATTATGGATTTTTATTTTTTTTTTTTTTTTTGGGTCTTGTGTAAAGGAAAGTGCCCAGATAAAAGTACTAAAAATTACGGAAGTGAGGTGGTAATGAGCTTGGACCGGCCCTCAAACTAGACAGATTTTAGTAGCTTGGCGCTTGGCTCTTACTAAAAATTTAACACTGTCCGTTTTTTTACATTTCTTGGGCTTCATTCTTCCGCGAATTTCATCCGGTCGCGCTTTCACGACTGTCCCTCTTGGCGCTTTCGCCTGCTATGTGTCTTCAATTTTTTGTCTTCTTCATCAATAGCCGATACACATAGGAAGCGTACCTCTGCACATTAAGCCTTGGTCACTTCTTTACAAGTACACCTTGGGTATTAAAGCCTCACCTCTCGCTTCCTGCGATCATACTGTTTCGCCCACTAAACCTCTCCTCTTACAAAGCGCGCCACATACGTACGTCAGGCCATACAGCTCCCTGCGCGCTCATATAAGCAAAGCCAACAAAACTATTATTATTAACTACCACTTTTAATTACTGCCTTTTCAATTACTTAAAAGAACGGTACTACTCGTTTTACTTTGTTGTTCTCGTCTTTAGTCTCTGCTTCCCCTTCTCTCTTCAAGTCAACTTTGAGTTCTTGCTGTGTGCCACAGTGGCTTGTAAGTGATTGAAACTTGTATTGGGTTTGGGTTTTAAAAAGATGAGTGTTCCACAGCCGTTTTTATTTCGTAGCAATGGAACAACTGCTACATTAGACGCATGTGGCCTGTGTCTTAGCATGCCCATCCCGTAGTATGCCTCTCATCAGATGGGCGAGGAGAGACACATACTTTCCGTCTGTGTCGTAGCATGCCCATCCCGTAGTATGCCTCTCATCAGATGGGCGAGAAGAGACACAATACTTCCCATTTACGGTGTGAGTTAACATGCCCATCCCGTAGTATGCCTCTCATCAGATGGGCGAGAAGAAGACAAATACTTCCCATTTAGGTGCTGGGTCAACACGAGAACACCAGAAAGTAACCCGTTGAAATATTTGCAATCGAAAAACGAGTACAAATTTTTGTCGATGGTGGGATTCGAACCCAGGACCTTTTGCATGGCAAGCAAGCGCGTTACCACTGTCGTTACTAGTGGTTTTGTGAACTGTAGAGGTTTCGAGGGGTCAAAGGATCCAGAGCTGAATTAAAATCTGCGAACGCGCGACCTAACGCTTGCCGAAATCAGTAAATCTGACGAGTTCTCGTGAAATGAAATAAATACGAGTATGTATGACAGCAATCCGAAATCATTCGTGAGACTGGTTTTCAACATCCCCATTTTCTGCCCTGTCTCTTATCTTAAGAGGTAGGTAATTTTGGTTAGGGATACAAGGATGTCGTGGGAAAGTTTCTACCTTTTTT
>NW_007381160.1:13528-15790 GCF_000475195.1 Diaphorina citri | reverse complement strand
CATTTGCTGCTTAAAATATTTTACGAAGGTTTTGATTGTTTGAATAAACGTAATTACAGCCTTATCAGTGATGAGTACCTACTTCATCATGCAGGTACCTATTTTTAGGTACTGTTTATTCTTTCAGGAAGTTTTTAATCAAGAAATCCCTCTTTTGGTGCTCTAATCACTTATCACATGGTCGCTATCACACAAGGTTGTAGGTAGAGGCAAGATTTAAGACGGTAAATTGAGAAGATAAGGATCTCAATAGAGAACAAGCTGGTTGTAAAAAAGTCTGCGAAAATGTCAAGTGTCAATTTAAAACTGTTTAAAATTTCCACCTAGGTATTTCGTAACTTTGAAAAGCAACTTTTCAAACTTTTGGAAAATCGGGGAAAACTTCAGATTTTTTGTAAACAAAAAACAGCTGACTTTAAGGAGGTCGAGAACGATGGACAACGAGGAGATGGAAAAAAGTGAAGCCAAAAAATTGTTTACTGATGGGTGCTGCCACTGAGGCGGTCATTTTGTGAACTAGTACTTTCCCGCTCCATTTGAATTTCTTATGCTCAACTTATTGCATAGCTACAAAAAATTCCAGGCGTTTAATGAAGTATTTGGCTTGCATACCTACCTATTCTTTTGTTATACAGGCGTTTTATAGCGGTCTATGATTTGTGTTCAGATTCTAGCCAGCCTAGCTTGGTTGGTAGCGCGTCTGCCTTGTAAGTGGTAAGTCGCGGGTTCGATTCCCGACGAGGCGAATTTTGTCCTGAATGAATAATGTTCGTTCTTGGAACGGCTGGCTTTTCTCCTACCCTGTTCTCTCTTGACTTTCGGGAAGGTAAGAGTACTCCCTCTCTCTTATAGCTTTCGGGACCATAAGGGTACTCCTTCTCTCTTCAATTTCGGGACGAAAAAACGAATTTAAAGAGAGTAGAAAGCAATTTCAATACTGCCGGGAATTGAACCCGGGACTTCCAGCGTTCAAGTCTAGTGTGACTTCTACCCACTCGGCCACAGAGGTTGTTCTGTGAAGGAACCTACCTAATTACCAGTGGCGTAGCGTGGTCTAAATTCATCCAGCGTTCAAGTCTAGTGTGACTTCTACCCACTCGGCCACAGAGGTTGTTCTGTGAAGGAACCTACCTAATTACTAAGAAAAAGAAATATCTACCTACCAATTATTTTTTTATGGGTTAATTTTCTACGGTCCAGTCAGAAAATGAACTTCTTGAAAATCAGGTCTCTAGTCTCTACCATTAAAAATTCTCAATATGGGTCAAAAACAAAACAAAAGTTCTTAGCTCTTTTGGAGTCGAAAAGAATAAATTTTCTTCGCTTCCTGACCCATTTCACCTACCCGGACAAAGGACTTCAACCTTGCTGACGATTTTATTACAAAAGTTAGATATTTTTCTTTGTAAATTAAAATCTTTTGTTACAAATACAAGTCTGATTGTTTTTAACAAAGGAAATTCGTATGCTACCAAACTTACCTACTCAGGAGAGCGTGAAAATTCATTTCGAGAAATTTGGGTCACATTAATATGTTGTGTCACACATATTTGAATTTGTAATTTACCTATCAAACAAAGAACATTGACGCACTTAAAAAAATAATAATAATAATAAACAGCTCCTATTTAGCTTTTCTTTTTGAAATAGGGACTATAGCAGGGTTCTCCAACCCGCGGCCCAAGGGCCGCATGCGGCCCGCGAGTTCATTTCTGCGGCCCGCGAAAGGCCACAAAAACCCGTGTAGAAGGCTCCACCTGTGAGTTGAATTAAGGAGCGCGGTAGCGCTCCGCCCCGCCAAGTCAAGAAAGTTTGACCGCGCTACTAGAGATATTATACGCGACAGGGAAAGTAGCCGTTTTCAGGTAGTTTTAGACAGACAACTACAAATGATGGAAGAAAACGGATTGCGTGTGTGTGTTGGGGCATGAAAGTAGACCAAGTTGAAAAAAAATGTCATCAAAATCGGTTAAGTTTAGCCGGAGATATTTGACTTTGAAAAACGTCAAATTTTTCATCATTTTCTGCTGCTGCTGCTGCCGCTTCTTCTTTGACGTTGACCGCTCTACAGCCTAAACCACTGCACCGATTTTGATGGTTGATGGCTCATTTTTTTTCTCGTGAGTGGTAGGTGTGCCTTTCCATATTTTCAAGGCCCCCAAAGGGCCCCTTCAGCCTTAAATTTGATAAAAGACTGATTTTTAGGGGAAAAATTCTAAATTATCGCTCGAGTTGATTAATAAGGAAGTTTTGTACTATGTA
>NW_007381160.1:0-12694 GCF_000475195.1 Diaphorina citri | reverse complement strand
CCCCCCCCTCTCCCCCTCGACAAAATCCTGGATAAAGGAATTTTGTCTACCCAGTTTTTAGGACCGATCGGACAATATTGGGGCCCCCAATAAAATCCTGAATATGGACCTGCCTGTAGGCCAAGGTGTGAGAAGGTAATATCAGTTATCACTATAGTGTATTTACATCAAATTTCAAAGTACCCTGCTTATAGTGTGTCCAGATCAATGTGACAGCAAAAAAATAGGCATTGTTGCCAAACATGTCACATGTGCAATGGTAGAGAATCTTTCAAAGGGGAGTTAATTTTGCACAGTGCTTCCTCCGACAGTGAAACAAAGTCAGGTAAGGCGATATCCACCTTACCTGTTCTGGAATCCAACCTCTGAACTTAGATCTACCTCTGCATTTTGAAAGAGGGAGTTTCTCAAAAATAGACCTTTAACTGAATTGCAACACAATGTAAGGATATTTCCTGCAATCTGATTGGTTCCTTCATTTTGGGTTGATGACTCATTGCTGTCACATTGATCTGGATGAACTATAGTGCTTGCACCAAATGGTTTAAAAAAGTACCAGGGTACCGCTATTTGGTAGGTATCTACTTAGAATCTGATCCTTACCATCTGCCATTGGAGTAAGGGGGCAATATTTACAGGTAGGTACCCATTATCAAAGGTACCCTCTATTAGATATTAGATATTATTGAGTAGGTATATCTGTTAGCTATTAGGTATTATTGAGTAGGTACCTATTATTTATTTATTAAAATAATCATCTATAAGTACCTACCTATAACATCAGTGGCGAATCTTCCATGTAAGCTAGGGAACCATTGATTCCATCAAGAACACCAGAAAGTGACCTTTTTTGCCAGCCTAGCGCTAGGTCGCGTGTTCGATTCCGGACGGATTTTATACTAAACCGATAAGGTCCGTTCTCAGAACGTCTCTTTTTCTCCTATCCTGTCTTCCTTTATCTCTTCACTTTCGGGACAATAAGACCTTGGCAGTTACAGTTCCCTCTGTCAAACTTTTTTTTAAGTTTTGAGGTTGAAACTCTTGTTTCTTCTTGTTTTACAATAGTTTATTCTCATAGGTCATTTGTCATGTAAGGATTTCCTGCAATCTGATTGGTTCCTTCATTTTGGGTTGATGACTCATTGCTGTCACATTGATCTGGATGAACTATAGTACTTGCACCAAATAGTTTAAAAAAGTACCAGGGTACCGCTATTATTTGGTAGGTATCTACGTAGAATCTGATCCTTACCATCTGGGATTGGAGTAAGGGGGCAATATTGACAGGTAGGTACCCATTATCAAAGGTACCCTCTATTAGCTATTAGGTATTATTGAGTAGGTACCTATTATTTATTTATCAAAATAATCATCTATAAGTACCTACCTATAACATCAGTGGCGAATCCTCCATGTAAGCTAGGGAACCATTGATTCCATCAAGAACACGAGAAAGTCACCTTTTTTTGCCAGCCTAGCGCTAGGTCGCGTGTTCGATTCCGGACGGATTTTATCCTAAACCGATAAGGTTCGTTCTCAGAACGTCTGTTTTTCTCCTATCCTGTCTTCCTTTATCTCTTCACTTTCGGGACAATAAGACCTTAGCAGTTACAGTTCCCTCTGTCAAACTTTTTTTAAGTTTTGAGGTTGAAACATTACGGTCAAATTCTCAAACAATTTTGGTTATAAAAATTCATACTTCGGCTGGGATTGAACCCACGCCCTCCTGATCACCAGGCGAGCATCTGTGACCACTATACACTACTGAATCAGGTTATGATGATCGAATAGGACTAAAGAGTCCTTTTACCCCAACAGTAGGCTACTTCTATTACGGTCAAATTTTCAAACAATTTTGGCTATAAAATTCTATACCTTGCCCATGATTGAACCCGCGCCCTCCTGATTATCAGGCGAGCGTCTTGACCACTACACCGCCGAAGACTGGGGTTCATCGGACCTCCGTCCTTGGTTACCAAACTTAAACCAAGTTTGGTTTAAGTTAAGTCAAGAGAACTACCAAACTTAAACCAATAAATTACCTTACCAAAGTTAAACCAAGTTTGGTAAGGTAATTTATTATTTTCTAGGCAGGGACATACGCATATCTAAATACATTTCTAGGTAGGTATACCATACGCACATATCGAATGTAACTTCTCAACAACATTACTCTCCAAACTTTCTACAAGAAAGCCTATAGGCGGGCTAACACCAGAGTTGACTGAACCCGAAGATAACCATCTCCAGATTTCTAGGTAGGTATACCATACGCACATATCGAATGTAACTTCTCAACAACATTACTCTCCAAACTTTCTACAAGAAAGCCTATAGGCAGGCTAACACCAGAGTAAAGATGACTGAACCCGAAGATAACCATCTCCAGATTAGCTGCCACCTTCACCAGATTATAGAAAGCAAGGCGAGATGTGAACCAAGGACTTTGAGAGTGGACTGATGAACCCGCGACCTGAAACTGAGCAAGTGACCTGTACACGCTGCGTAGACCTTGTCAGTGTGAGGCCTGCGCGGTTCTCGGGCTTGTCTGATATTGGATGCGTAAACGTGCGACTTTTAGTAGCTCACGGAACTATAATAAGTAAAATGGGAAAACTTTGAACTACATCTTTCTGACTCCCCCGTGATCTCACATGACGTGATAGTTGTGTAGCTGACCTGAACGAAATTATCTACATTGTACAATATTATGGGAAAACTTTGAACTACATCTTTCTGACTTCCTCATAAGCTCATGTGACGTGACGTGATGGTAGTTTGTTTCTACCTTAAGTATCATTTTCATAGGTTAGGATTTTCAGGCGAGATCTACGAGCTACTCTACTAAAAGAGTCTAAAACACGGACGAAGTCTTATATAAAGCACTTCTTGGAACTATAATAAGTAAAATGGGAAAACTTTGAACTACATCTTTCTGACTCCCTCATAAGCTCACGTGACGTGACGTGATAGTAGTTTGTTTCTACCTTTAGTATCATTTTCATAGGTTTGGACTTTCAGGCGAGATCTACGAGCTACTCTACTAAAAGAGTCTAAAACACGGACGAAGTCTTAAATAAAGCACTACTTATAGTTTATAATTATGTACTGTAAACGTGCGACTTTTAGTAGCTCACGGAACTATAATAAGTAAAATGGGAAAACTTTGAACTACATCTTTCTGACTCCCCCATGAGCTCACGTGACGTGACGTGATGGTAGTTTGTTTCTACCTTAAGTATCATTTTCATAGGTTTGTATTTTCAGGCGAGATCTACGAGCTACTCTACTAAAAGAGTATAAAACACGGACGAAGTCTTAAATAAAGCACTACTTATAGTTTATATGTACTTTTAAAGAGATCGACCACGCGTGTATGGCCGCCTTACAGCGTGTGACACAAGATACCATAACAATTTATATCGAGCCAGCAAAGAGATCGACCACGCGTGTATGGCCGCCTTACAGCGTGTGACACAAGATACCATAACAATTTATATCGAGCCAGCAACAATCAACACCAACTTACGATTGAGTCCAACCATAAAGACATGGGTCCAATATCTAAACAAATCTCACAGATACCAAGCCTCGTTTACACGTTCTAGGAACAGACGCGGACAGTCGTAGTAGGTACTCGTCGTTGTTGAGGTTTCTAATGGAGCAGTTGCAAATGAGTAATGAGTAAAAAAACTGCCCCGACTCAATTCAATTCAATTTATTTTTATTGTACATAATATGACATTAAAAATACATTTCAATGAATACAATTGTACAACGTCATTTAAAGAAAAGAAAAAGAAGGAGAAAAAAAAAAATAATATCTAAAATTGTTAAAAAGATAATAGGTACTTAATATTAAGATTTGATTCACCCTCAAAGATTCACCGTCGACCATGTGAGGACACAGCTTTAGACTAGACCACTGGACACATGGACGCAAAAATGTCCGCCTGGGGGACCAAATAATGTCAGCCCAAAGCAATCACCCTAGTTAGGGCTGATTGAGAGGCTGACGAAAAATGCTGACCCCGTCTGTACACGGGAAAAGGCGAAGAAAACGAATGGACACATGGGCGCAATGTAAATGAATCCTGCCCAAGATATGGGCGCAATGTATACGAACCCTAAGATACTATCACTAGCAGGCATATTGCCTGACCAACATCTAAACGGAGAGGTCAATGACCTGTCCATGATACACGTGCTGGCAGACTCCCTGTCTAGACCCAGGCTAGGAGGGGAAAATCTGGGCGATAGACCCGTCTAGGCCACCTTGTCCAAAAATGGTTTTCATGAAAATGTGGGGGGAACCCTTTTTTTTTTTTTTTTTTTTTGTCGGTGCAAACTTCAAGCCTGCGTTCACGCGCTACGATTCACTTGTGCAAACTGGCTTGCGCAAGTCAGTTTGAGCAAATGGCTTGAGCATTTAAACCCATCATTAAACGTTGAACAGATCGGTTGAATTTGACGCGAGTGGATAATCTGATAATGCATCACATTGCTATATCATCGGTTAGCGGAGGTACTTTTGTTATCTCGGATAAACCCTTTGATGCTGTGATGAAATTGATTCAAGAAATGTTTACAAAACAAATCCGATTATCCAATTTTCTTATCTTTTGTTTACAACTTTGTCCATTTGAATTTCGCTAGTAATACTCTCGGACGATAAGGTTCGTTCATTCAAACTACTTGCATAATTAGGTATACCTTACCTTATGTACGTATACCTACACAACACACCTACATGCATATACATAAATGTACAGCAAATTCCTATGAACAGGAAAGTCGTTAGGTTGGTAAAGCTAAAGGCCGATCAGCTTTTAGCTCATTCTGATCTTGTTCCAGACTCTAAAAGGAAGGATTATAAGGCTTGATCAGACCTCGCGGTTCGCGGTGTTTCGAGCTCTACTCTCCATTGGACCGTTTTAAATTCAAAGCTGTCCTCTCTGCCTTGTAGGCGCTAGGCCGCGGGTTCGATTCCCGCCCGGGGCGGATTTTACGATAAGGTTCGTTCATTCAAACTACTTGCATAATTAGGTATACCTTACCTTATGTACGTATACCTACACAACACACCTACATGCATATGTACAGCAAATTCCCATGAACAGGAAAGTTGTTAGGTTGGTAAAGCTAAAGGCCGATCAGCTTTTAGCTCATTCTGATCTTGTTCCAGACTCTAAAAGGAAGGATTATTAGACTTGATCAGACCTCGCGGTTCGCGGTGTTTCGAGCTCTACTCTTCATTGGACCGTTTTAAATTTAAAGCTGTCCTCTCTGCCTTGTAGGCGCTAGGCCGCGGGTTCGATTCCCGCCCGGGGCGGATTTTATCCTGATGGGATAATGTGCGTTCTCGGAACGGCTGGCTTTCTCCTATCCTGTCTTCCTTCTCTCTTCGATTTCGGGACGATAAGACCTTAGCAGTTACAGTTCCCTCTGTCAAACCTCTTAAAAAAAAGGCTGTCCTCACTCCACACATAGTCCACGCCGTCGATCGACGAGGTGAATCTATGTATTCTATGTTGTCAAGACAATGTGCGGTTTCAGTCAACATCGATCGAGTCAATCGATGGCGTCTGGCGTCGACTATGTGTCGCTTAGACGTCTGATTTGTAAACTACTGGGTATAGAGCCCTTTCCCACTTCTTGTTCATCGGGGGGAAAAAAATCGTGTCGTGTAGTTGGAACACTCTCATTGCATTGCCTACAGGATATTCGGTAAAAAATCGGGTCAAAGTGTCAAATGCACTACACTATTTGAAAACGAACAGAGAAGCAAGACAAGATAGGAGAAAGCCAGCCGTTCCGAGAACGAACATTATCGGTTTAGGATAAAATGCGCTCCGTTCGGGAATCGAATCCGCGGCCTAGCACTTACAAGGCAGACACGCCACCCTCCAGATAAAGAAGCTCATCTCAATTTTGGCTCCTATTCGACTTTTGAGGGCCTTCTAGGGGCCCTTCTTCTGAGTTCCATAGTTCACCGACCCTGAAAAGCGACTCCATCCAACATCAATCCTTTTTATGCAATCAAAACTAATAAAACACGAAAAAAATCTCGGACAAAATTGAAAATAGCAAAAGTCAATGTCCGCAAAAAAAAATAAATATAAAAAAAAAAAAAATCGTCAAGAGGTAGGTAAGAAGACCGAAGTAGACTTTTTTTATTGTTTTACGATAGGGTTCATGGGAGAAAAAATGACAATCGGGGGTACGAATTTACGAAATGAGAAATTGGTTCAATCAAAGATCCGAACAAAGGCGTCCAAGAAACAAAGGCCCGTCGCCAAATGATTTGCCGATGTCCAAATATTTTCGATAGGACGTTGCACTTTTGGGTTTTGCACGAATTGAAGGTTATGAAAGGGTCTGGCAAAGGCGTTTGATAGAGTCATTTGATGTAAAGCCGCCAGTCTGTGGTTTTGAAGGGATTCGCATCGGGACGTTTGGTTTTTCAAGAAGGGGAACCATTTCTACAAAGCCAAGGAAGGGGGTTTTGACCTCGCATCCTGCCCACAAAAAGGGAGAATTACGAAATTGCTTGTGGTTAAATTCTCAAATTATATTGAGGATAAAATTCCATACCTCGGCTGGGATTGAACCCACGCCCTCCTGTTTACCAAGCGAGCCCCTTGACCACTACACCACCGAGGTAGGAATAGAACACGAAACCTTCTGCAAATCAACCACTCTGGGTTTGCAGTTCCCCCCTTTTGAAAATCTGAAGATACTCCACTGTTTGTAGCTATACTGAATATACCTAGACATAGACACCGATTTCATACTTATGATATCTTCCCAGTACCCAGTGACCTAGTTCTTCAAGAGACCCTCCTCCTTAAGACAGCTGTTTCTTCTTCCATTTTTTCCCCCAAGGGCTTTTGAAACCTTTATCCAAGTTTCCATCATCTGAAGGTATGTCCCTATGTACCGTAAGTAAGTATTACCTCTTGATAATATCTTTATCTTCTAGATTGGGTTTCCTTTCTTCAATTGATTTAAAGTATACATAGGTAACTCTCTAGATTCTAGAAATATTAGGTTTCCTTTCTTTACGCGAGACTTAAAGTAACTGTTAATAGATAACTGTGCATTACCGATTGTGAACAGCTACAGCTGGCGGTTCAGTGAACTGTAGAAATTTAGAAATCACTCAGAAAAAGGATCCATATGGGAATGATTTAGAGGCGATCTAGCCTGATAGCAAATGTTCTTTAGGTGTCATGTGTGAAGAAATAACAAAATCGGTCAAACCGTTCTAGAGATATCGTGAAAACAGTGAGGCAAACTGTGAAAGATAAGGTTCGTTCTCGGAACGCCCGGATTTTTCCTATCTTGTCTTGCTTCTCTGTTCGTTTTCAGGACGACAAGACCTTGGCAGTAACAGTTCCCTTCTCTGAAAACCTCTCAAAAAATAAATTAATAATAAAATAAATAAAATATTGAAATAGAATCACCTACAAATGACTTCTTTCGTTCAAAAATCATTGATTAAATTTTTGTTGGTGATCATTTGAAACTAGTGTTCTTCTTCTTCTTGGTGTGTCATGTCCGCTGTCGAACCTTGACGACCATGTTCCTGATTCTTTGTCGATCTTCTGCCGCTCTAAATAATTCTTCGCTTGACATCTTGTACCATTCCTTCAAATTCCTCATCCTTGATGTTCTCCTTCTTCCTCTCGATCTTCTTCAGTTCTTCCTGTTATCTTTCTTTGCAATATCAACTGCAATAATCCATATTTGTGTTCATTGTGCATAATATGTGCGAAGTATTCCAATTTCCTTGCTTTAATTGTGTCCACTAGTTCTACATTTTTCTTCATTTTAGCCATCACCTCTGTGTTTCTGATTTTATCTTTCCAACTGATTCTAAGCATTCTTCTATAAATCCACATTTCAAACGCTTGGTCCCTTATACCTTTTTATTACTATTGTAATAATAAAGGAAGGACGGACTAAAAATCAATTAAGTTAGCCCGAAGGCATTGGCATCGGTAGGTAGGTACTTCGGTATTCAAATATCTCATATACCTACGTTCACATTTGCGTAATTTTATTTCTCACAACATTAGAAACTTGAGCGATTTTTTTTATCTTCTACCAAGAGTTCAATGAACTCTGGAACCATTCCACGGACATGAGATACAAGATCCAGATCTTATGAATGAAACCGACCGATATGAATTAAAAAGTAAAATGATTTACGCTAAAATGGCCGCTAGGGTTGGAGTTAGAGATTTGCGCGGAGAGAATTAGCATAGGTACCTCGAGCGCGGACACATTAAATTTTTATACAGGATGTTTCTAAAGTCTTCATGGCATGGAGGGTGTTAAATTGATGCCAAAAGCAAGGTAAACCCAGACCCTTGACAAATGGAGTGTGCCTGAAGGCATGTAATGTGTTCCAATCCACTCGACCCCACTGTTTATAAAGTCTTTCCCTGGACTGTATTTCTCAAAATTTCTCAAAATACAGTCCAGGGAAAGACTTGTATATCTCAAAATACAAAATACAGTGGCGGCTAACATCGAAAGGCCTTCAAATTGAAGAGAGAAGGAGGACAGGAGAAAGCCCGCCGTTCCGAGAACGAATATCTGTTGCCGTCAGTGGGAATCGAAACCTAATAGCGCTTAGAAAGCAAGTGCGCTACTCTCCAAACTATCCAGACTGGCAAAGCTTACTGACATCCACTCGACCCCACTGTTTATAAAGTCTTTCCCTGGACTGTATTTCTCAAAATTTCTCAAAATACAGTCCAGGGAAAGACTTGTATTTCTCAAAATACAAAATACAGTGGCGGCTAACATCGAAAGGCCTTCAAATTGAAGAGAGGAGGACAGGATAGGAGAAAGCCCGCCGTTCCGAGAACGAATATCTGTTGCCGTCAGTGGGAATCGAAACCTAATAGCGCTTAGAAAGCAAGTGCGCTACTCTCCAAGCTATCTAGGTTCTAGGCTGGCAAAGCTTACTGACTTGTTCCACCCTAATGAAGTATGGGCAAAGTCAGGATTTTAGAGCGGAGGGAGGGGTGCTCCAAATTTTCGGATATATAGTAAAGGAGCGAAAATTTAGCCCGAGGGGGTTGAGGCCCGGGCCGTCTCGCCCCCACTAAAAACGGCCCTGATATGGGCCACCTTTTTCTTATGATTCAGCGCCAATAAATCGTAAAATAAATAGGGTATCGATTTATCAACATAAAATCAAATCAATAATCACTACTAGGTTTCGCTCGAGAGTTCATTGAACTCTGAAGTGAAATAACTCATTGGCTGAGTAATCATTTAATTTCATAGCTGGATTTTTTTTTTTTTTTTTTAATGGAGCCAATAGTTGTAATTGGCTGAGTAATCATTTAATTTTATAGCTGGATTTTTTTTTTTTTTTTTAATGGAGCCAATAGTTTTAGGTCTGTACGTAAGGTTTTGTACCTACTACCTACCCAACTTTTACCTACTTTCAGCCACAGACTCAGGCCGGCTTAGCAGGTCATAATAATAGATCAGTTGCGCTTACTTGGGTGATGTTTCAAAGTTATAGAGCACGAAAAATGAGGACCAACGGAATTTTTCTCTTTCTTCTACGACTTCTAGATCCCGAGTTAAATCGATTAAAAAAATACCGGTAAATCGTGAACTTTGGCGTCACGGAATACGCTCCCGTAGGCGATGACGTCACATCAAATGTCCCGAGGAAAGCTCCCTCGCAGGCAACGCATTAATGTGTTTGTGCGCATACGTTTCTGCGCAGTTCTTTCTGCTCCTCCGCTGGCGCGCTTGCATAGTGGCGCTACCTAACGGACGAAAAAAACAACTGCGCAATGTCTGACGTCACACATATTTGAACTCTTTCATTAGAACGGAAAATAAAAAATGAATTTTCGACCTTTTTAGTTATTTTTTCGGTTGACCTCAGATTTGAATTTTTCCCAACTTTTTACATGGGAATCGACCATTTATTTATAATTTTTACCCATTTGCAACTGCTCCATTGTATTGGACTTTATTTATACTGATCGAATAGGACTAAATACCGACTCCAAAAAGTCCTTTTACCCCAACAGTAGGTTACTACTATTACGGTCAAATTCTCAAACAATTTTGGTTATAAAAATTCATACTTCGGCTGGGATTGAACCCACGCCCTCCTGATCACCAGGCGAGTATCTGTGATCACTATACACTACTGAATCAGGTTATGAAGATCGAATAGGACTAAAGAGTCATTTTACCCCAACAGTAGGCTACTTCTATTACGGTCAAATTTTCAAACAATTTTGGCTATAAAATTCTATACCTTGCCCGGGATTGAACCCGCGCCCTCCTGATTATCAGGCGAGCGTCTTGACCACTACACCACCGAAGACTGGGGTTCATCGGACTTCCGTCCTTGGTTTCCAAACTTAAACCAAGTTTGGTATACACTAAGGTAGGTAATTTACCAATAACATTAATAGAAAAAATTAAAAAAATCAAAAAGTGATTTTGGGGGCCAAGGTACAACCAGGCACCCATCGAACCCGCGGCCTAGCGCTTACAAGGCAGACGCACTACCAACTAAGCTAACTAGGCTGGTGTACTTATTTTGTATTGAGTATTCACAGCATAAGGACGGTACACCTTTACGTTCGAACGGTACACCCTTGCGTACAGATTCTACGGATTGCACACCCTTTTGCGTACGGACGGTCTTGTAAACCTTGATTTAAGGACATCGTATTGAGTACGAACGGTGTAGTACAGTAAAGTAAGACACAAAAGCCGGGGTAATAAGGGAAAAAAATAATACCTCCGTGAAACTTTGGGAATAACTTTCTTTTGGCATGTACTTGAAGGGAAAAAAGTCTCTAGCAATTCCGAGGGCGGAACAGTGTTTTTTCCGCCAAAAACTGCCGCCAAAACGACTTTTTTTACATTTTCGAAGAGCCAGCAACAATCAACACCGTGGTACTTACGATTGAGTCCAACCATAAAGACATGGGTCCAATATCTAAACAAATCTCACAGATACACCAAGCCTCGTTTACACGTTCTAGGAATAGACGCGGACAGTCGTAGTACTCGTCGTTGTTGAGGTTTATAATGGAGCAGTTGCAAATGAGTAATGAGTAAAAAAACTGCCCCGACATCAAAGATTCACCGTCGACCATGTGAGGACACAGCTTTAGACTGAACCACTGACACATGGACGCAAAAATGTCCGCCTGGGGGACTGTTAAACAGGGAGTACCAGCCTGAATTTCCCTTGCTAAAGAAATAGCGAAGGTTGAGTACGAAGAGCATCCACTCGTAAAATATGTAGCCAAAACCAAATGTCAGCCCAAAGCAATCACCCTAGTTAGGGCTGATTGAGAGGCTGACGAAAAATGCTGACCCCGTTTGTACACGGGAAAAGGCAAAGAAAAAGAATGGACACATGGGCGCAATGTAAATGAATCCTGCCTAAGATACTATATGGGCGCAATGTGTACGAACCCTAAGATACTATCACTAGCAGGCATACCGCCTAACCAACATCTAAACGGAGAGGTCAATGACCTGTCCATGATACACGTGCTGGCAGACTCCCTGTCTAGACCCAGGCTAGGAGGGGAAAATCTGGGCGATAGACCCGTCTAGGCCAAGAGGGGAAAACTAGTCAACTATAATATAGTGGATAGATCCCCGCATCTGGTGCTTCTAGTGAAAGTGGAACCGAGAGATGCGAGTGTGAAGATTCTGAGCATCTGATCTCAGAGTCCCATTGTAGAGCAGGTCACGCACTAATCATGGTCAAAATATTCTTACTGACGAAGACTCTCTAACCGTTTAGTCGATATAGCTGAAAACCGCCAAAAAACGGTAGAAAACCGCCAAAAAGCGGTCAAAATACCACCAACCGCAGCCCCTATCTCAACCAAGTTTCATGTCGCATCTTTGTTACATTTGTGAACTATATACCAAATTTCAAGTCTCTAGCTCATACCGTTCCCGAGATATTGTTAAATTACAGCGAAAACCGCCAAAAAGCGGTAAAATGCAGCCAAGCGTTGCACCGGTCTTAACCAAAAGTTTCGTGTCACATCCTTGTCACATTTCGCAGCTACATAGGTACCAAATTTCAAGTCTAGCTCTTACCCTTCTCGAGATATTTTGTTTACAGACAGACACACACACGGACCAATGGGCTGAAACTTTGGTTGAGATATTTTGTTTACAGACAGACAGACACAGAGACACACACACGGACCAATGGCTGAAACTTTGGATTTAGGCTCTAGGGACCTCAAAACGTGTTTTGGCACTAAAATCTGACCATCGAAAATTTGACCCGATTACATTACTTTCCTTCCTATAGGATAAGGAAAGTAAAAAATAATGCAAAGAAATCAGGGAAAAGGTTCAAGATAATGCTAGGGCGATTAAGGTTTGTCTCCTTAACTCCTTAATGTATGGTCTGATATTTAGGTACATACCTACATTATATGGCTATAGGTATCGCATTGTACATTTATCCATTGCATAGATTTCACATGGACAGCTTGGCCCCCAAATTCAACACGTCGTACCTTGGCCCCCTGGTATACTTTCGTACCAGAATTTCCTCATTCAAAACGTTGTACCTTGGCCTCCATAAAGTTGAGACATCTACAAAACATCTAGGGTCCAAGGTACAACATCCTTAGGGTTCAAGGTACAACATCCTTAG